>NC_086003.1:30004027-30306527 GCF_030014385.1 Trichomycterus rosablanca | reverse complement strand
CACTTTAGCCCACACAGGTCGGATCATCATTAATAAATCATCTTTATTTGTTATTATTTACTGTCTGAAGCTTTGATGTGTACAGGCGTGGTGATTTACACCGGTACAGAAGCGCTGACGTGAACCGCCGCTGCTCAGGATTAAAAACATGCTCTGTGTTATGAGGGATTGGTGCAGCAGGGCATTGTGGGTATTCAGTGTTACGTAATACAGACGCAGCTGTGAGTACGGCCGCGGACGCGTCGTCCTCAAATCACCCCCGGGGTATACACACCGACGTTTAACTGCCCCACACACACAACCCAGGGGTCAAAAATATCCATACAGCACATCTAACATGCACCGCCACGCCCCCGATGGTGGGGAGGTGTAGCGCACCCGCTGAGACACATCACGACATTTACAGAGCAAACAAACACTGAGAACAACCACAAACAAACAAAACAAACAAAAAACAGCTGCATTAATGTAACAAAAACTAAAAAACAAACACTGAGAACAACCACAGCATTAAAGTGGAATGTTAATTAAAAAAACACTAACGCTTAACTAAAACTAAAAAAACCTAAACCCCCCCAAAAATGCTGCATTAACTGAAATAAAAAAACGGAAACAAAAAAACCACTGAATAAACTAAAACAAAACAACAAAAAAACATAAAAAAAACATAAAAAAACTAAAAACGTAAAAAAAACATAAAAATACTTAGAAAACAAAACAACAACAAAAAACCAACAAAAAAAACCAAACAAAACAACAAAAAAACATAAAAAAACAAAAAACGTAAAAAAAACATAAAAAACTTTAAAAAACTTAAAAAAACATAAATGTAAAATAACAAAAAAAAACATAAAAAACAAACAAAAAAACTAGAAAGACAAACAAAGAAACTTAAAAAAAATAACAAAAAAAATAACAAAAAACTAAAAAAAAATAATAAAAATAGATAAATAAACAAACAAAAATGTAAAAGAACCAAAAAACATAAAAAACTAACAAAAAAACAAACAAAGAAACTTAAAAAAACTAACAAAAAACAAAGAAACTTAAAAAAACCAACAAAAAAAAAAAAAAACCCACAAAAAACATAAAAAACAAAAAACCTTGCTGCATTAACTGAAATAAAAAAACACAAAAAAACATAAAAACAAATGAAGAAACAAAAAAACACTGAATTAACTAAAACAAAAAATTATAAAAAAACAAAAACCCTGCTGCATGAACTGAAATAAAAACATTTAAAGAAACGCTGTTCTCGAGAGTCGCTCACATCAGAAATGCTCCCGGCTGCTGATGAATCTCCTCCCAGACTGGGAGAACTGTTCACCTTTTAACATGAAACAACACTGAGGTGGTTTGGGGAAGGTCTCTGAATGTCCATCAGTGGTCCAGCCAATCAGCCAATCAAATCTGTGAAGAGAGCTGAAGATGGCAGTTTGCAGATGCTCACCAGTCCACAGATGATGAACCCTGAGATTTGAGGATATTTTTAGCATGTCAGAATTTTATTAACTAAGGGTGGAGAACTTTTTGTTCTTCTAAAAATCTCCTCACGGAGTTACTCGTAGTGACGTTACTGCCCAACACCGAACCTTAAGCCTAGAGGTCCTCCTGGTCCTCATGTAAAAAAGTAACTGGTGGAAACTTGATGAAATCAAACATGATGTTCCAAACGTTGTCATCATGTTTGATTTCATCAGGTCAGCACGACCTATAAAAGGTCTCTGAAGAACATCTACAGGAGCCGATGGTGGGTTTGATGGACAGTGTCTCTGACAGAGAGGTCAGGTTCAGTCTCATCATCCTGAAACCACTGAGCAGAGCAGAACCACCGCTGATGCTCTCTGACATTTGATTCAGTCAGGACCAGACACAATGCTTAGTCAGAACAAACGTCCTGTGAGGGGCACGCAGATGGCACTGCCAACCGTAACATCACCCCATAACCATTTACTTCATATCGCATTACTGTGGTCTTTTCCACTGGAGTGAAGATTGTACAGACCTATGATGATCAGAATCCTGTCTTTGAAAGTTCCTCTGAAACATCTCACACCAAAACCTCCAAGTACCACCTACTGGTCATCTTCCAGAGACAATCACAACCCATACATTCTCATCCATGCCAACCCAATCTGTGCACATAGCATCTCACGTTTCGGTGGTGACCATGTTTAAGATCTTGGTCTTGGTCCTTCCATCGTCCCAGTATCATTAGATCCCAAACTTACATAGATCAACTGGGTTGTACCATCTAGATCAAAACCAAATCTTGCATGGAGTCAATGATCCATCAGCTGGCATCATTCTTCCTGGTCATGCCATGAGGGCATCAAGTTTTCTTGAAGTATAATCTATGGCCAAAGGTGTGTAGACACCAGACCACCAGATCAACATCTCATTCCAAACCTCCTGGCATGGTGAGGTCAGACCCTGTTGTTTGATAGGGTGTAGGTCACGTCTCTGTCCAGACCACTAATGCTCCTCCACACCAAACTGGTCAAATTACGTCTATATGGACCTCATTTCACACTCTGGAGATGATTGACCACCAGAGTGAGTCCTGCCTAGGGTTTCAAACACAGACATAAGAACATCATACACAAAGGAAGGTTGGAAACCAGGTTCCTGGCACCCACAATCCCTGCTGTGCCAACGTCCAATCACAGGGCTTTTACTGCAAGTGGCAAGCTTGAGGGTTGGGTTTTGGTTCCAGTGTGGTTGGATTTTACTGGCCAAGAACTGGTTCTTCTGCTCTTCTTGTCAGTAAAGTTCCAATTCTGTAAAGAACATCTATGATTGGAAGAGTTGAAGGTAAAAGAGGAAGAGGACGGGCAGCAACAATGTGGATAGATGCAATAAAAGGAACAACAAACCAGCCATTAAAAAGTCTGAAGACCCAAACTGTAGACAGTACAAAGGGTAGCTTTGTGGTTAAGGTACTGGACTAGTATTCTGAAGGTTGCTGGTTCAAGCCCTACCTCAGCCAAGTTGCTCCTGTTGGGCCTCCACTGTATTCAGAGTTTTATAGTCTGGAGAAACGGTCATCAGGAGTCCATCTGACAGTCTCCTCAGTACTGAACCCCATCAGATCCCAGGTCATCTTCAGTTCAACGTCTAACAGAACATCTTACTGATCTGATGTTCTACTTCTCTTGTAAACAGAAGCGTGATTTACAGCGGGCGCGGCAGGAGAGGAAACACCTTCATCTACAGTTATTCACCCACAGTCTGAAGGAGGAGCAGTACGAACAGGTAGGTGATCTTCTACACAACACACTCATGCTCACTCAGCTACTGCAGAACCTGGTGGACCTTTGGGTCTTCTGGGTGGTTCTCCTCGGTTTTTTCCAACTTGCTGTAAGATATAATTGGCGATATCGCCCTGGTCCAGGAGCTTCCTAAAGTCCTGAGGGACAAAATGATTGAGAAGCTGTAGGATTGATTTTTAAGATCACAAGAGGAGTCTTAGGACCATCATGGATCTTCACCATCAAAATGTGGCAAGGTAAACATCAGGATAAGGATATAAAACAATATCTAAGGCTTGGAGAGTTCCCAAGACCAGACTGGCATAGATAGTTTTGAAGCGGCATGAGCATGAACTTCCCTCCTGTCCTAGGAGCCAGGAGGATCTGGAGAGCTTCTGGGTTGGAGAGTCACTCACAGATTCGTTGCTTTGAATTTTTCAATCTTGTCAAGCATTACAGGAGAAGACTTAGTGCCAGTGAGTAAGATGGGCTCGGTGGAGTTTACCCCCGGATGCCATCAGGGTCTCCAGCAGAGGAAGACTGAAGACTATGCTTTTGGGGGCACCTGGGTGGCATCCAGACAGAAGGATGAGCGCCACACCACTGTTACCAAATCCTGCTCCAAACTGAGGGTTAACACTCCACCACGGCGCTACTGAGAGCGCCAGACTGGATAGCCTGGCACCAATGGTGTCACTTTTTGTGGGATTCGGTGCCAGCCAGCCTTGGCATATCTTGGCCCAGTCTCGGTGTAATCCTCAGCAAAAAGAAACCATCTGCCCGAACCCCCCGCCGACACCGCGGAGAGAAAACCCGTCTGTTTGATTGTGTGGTGTGGCTGAGAGAGATGCCCGCTTCATTCGGTCTGTGATCAGAGACGGGTTTTGTAGTGCAGACTGGCACATGGGTGAGGTGGTAACGATACTGGAGAGATGAAATGAATCAGATCGGTATGGATGCCCACGGTGGCTGCTACGCTTGGATCGATGCGAGATGTAAATCAGTACTTAGATTATTTCAGGCTGGTTGGATGACATACGGTCAGAGTGATGCCACATAGGAACTGGTTGGCATGTGGATGCCTTGCAGAGCGGCTGGCACAGTGGCATGATATAAAGCAATCAAATTGTGTGGAACGTCTCTACAGAAAACCTATTCACGATTATTGAAACCGATTATTCCACTGAAAAAATAAGAATAAAAAATAATAGAAAAAATGTGGTGCTGTACAACTTCCGGATCCAAGGTTTGATCCCAGCTTTATTTACCACATTCAGTTTTAGTTCTTGCTCTGTATGTGGTTCCACCAAAGACTTGATCCATTCACACACTGTCAAGGGTTTACACACCATACGGCCAAAAGTATGCGGACGCCCAGATGATTTATTTATTTATTAAATAGTTCTGGTGTTTCAGCAACAACCATTACCAAATAGTGTATAAAATCAATCCTCACATTTAACACATCCTCATTTAACCACATGGGCACGAATTCCCACCAAAAAATGTTTTAAAACCTTCTCAAAGAAGTGGAGACTGTTGTAGCTGCAAAGAAACAGGGGCAACAGAATGTTAACACCCTTGTTGTTGGAATGGGATGCTCGACAGGCTTATGGTCACACGTCCAACAGCACAAACGTTAAAGTTTCATAGAGGGACTGAAGCATCTAACTGGCTTTTATTTTGTTCTTCTAGATCACAGAGGTCATTCTATTTTATAGCATTTATTTTTAAAATGGGATGTCCAGCAAGCTCATGGTCAGGCGTCCAAGTACTTTTGGCCCTATAGTGTATATGCACATTGTGAGCTATTGAGCTATTGAAAAGCCTGAGGACCCAAACAGTGAACAGTAGAAAGTGTAGCTTAGTGGTAGACCTGACCCAGACCCCGCCAACGTGCCAGTCTTTAGGATCACATGGGTGGAGGTGTGAAAAGGAGTTAAAGGAGTTTGAGTAAGGGTCTCAGGAGCGCCTTGTAGGTGATGATCAGTGCTGTAGGTCTAAATACGGGAGCGGCTGAAAGAAAGAAAAACTAAATGTAGTGAGATTATTACAGATTATTACAGAGTAAAGTTCTGTGGTTCTAAACTCATTCCAAAAGTGGATGAAGTTAAAACAGAAGAGCGACCCTCAGTGCACCCCTAGTGCAGGTCCCAAGCCCAGATAAATCAAAGGGTTCCATCAGGAAGGGCACCCAACGTAAATCCACAAACATCTGATCAATTAAATAAATAAACGGTGCTGCCTGTTAGAGAAACGCTTCTACATACTGATGGATGTTCTGTAGACGGTCTGTTCTTCTAAAACGCCTCCAACCATCATTTCCAGCCTGGCACTTTTGGCACCTTCACCAAAAAGGGGGGTGAGCATGAGCATGGGTACTGCACGATTAAATACATGAAGAATTCATTTTGCTTGTGTAACCATTTTTGTAGTGATGATTCAGTAAAAATGGAGGGTAAATGAGGTTTGTGGAGGGTAAATAAGGTGTGTGGAGGGTAAATAAGGTCTGTGAAGGGTTTATAAAGTGTATGGAGGGTAAATAAGGTCTGTGGAAGGTAAATAAGGTGTGTGGAGGGTAAATAAAGTGTGTGGAGGGTAAATAAGGTGTGTGGAAGGTAAATAATGTGTGTGGAGGGTAAATAAGGTCTGTGGAGGGTAAATAAGGTGTGTGGAGGGTATATAAAGTGTGTGGAGGGTAAATAAGGTGTGTGGAAGGTAAATAAGGTCTGTGGAGGGTAAATAAGGTGTGTGGAGGGTATATAAAGTGTGTGGAGGATAAATAAGGTGTGTGGAAGGTAAATAAGGTGTGTGGAAGGTAAATAAGGTGTGTGGAGGGTAAATAAGGTCTGTGGAGGGTAAATAAGGTTTGTGGAGGGTATATAAAGTGTGTGGAGGGTAAATAAGGTGTGTGGAGGGTAAATAAGGTCTGTGGAGGGTAAATAACGTTTGTGGGGGGTATATAAAGTGTGTGGAGGGTAAATAAGGTGTGTGGAAGGTAAATAAGGTGTGTGGAGGGTAAATAAGGTGTGTGGAGGGTAAATAAGGTCTGTAGAGGGTAAATAAGGTGTGTGGGGGTAAATAAGGTCTGTGGGGGGTAAATAAGGTTTGTGGGGGGTATATAAAGTGTGTGGAGGGTAAATAATGTGTGTGGAAGGTAAATAAGGTGTGTGGAGGGTAAATAAGGTCTGTGGAGGGTAAATAAGGTTTGTGGGGGGTATATAAAGTGTGTTGAGGGTAAATAAGGTCTGTGGAGGGTAGATAAGGTGTGTGGAGGGTGCATAATATCTGTGGAGGGTAAATGTGGAGGGCAGATAACTTGAATTTTAACAAGCGAAGGGTCGTTAGAGCAGCAGATGAAATACAATAAGAGGATTTATGATGATTTATGATGTTCTGCTCAGATTCTGCTTACGGTCGGTGTACAGAAACTTCAGTCCAGATTCTCCTGATTCAGTGCTGAGTCAACTCAGGTTCATCCAACACAGTCAGGACGTTCTTCTCCAAACCAAACCATCCACTGACCTCATCTACCCTCTACAGACCTTATTTACCCTCCACAAACCTCATTTACCCTCCATCTTTACTGAATCATCACTACAAAAATGGTTACACAAGCAAAATGAATTCTTCATGTATTTAATCGTGCAGTACCCATGCTCATGCTCACCCCCCTTTTTTGGTGAAGGTGCCAAAAGTGCCAGGCTGGAAATGATGGTTGGAGGCGTTTTAGAAGAACAGACCGTCTACAGAACATCCATCAGTATGTAGAAGCGTTTCTCTAACGGGCAGCACCGTTTATTTATTTGATTTAATCAGATTTTTGTGGATTTACGTTTGGTGCCCTTCCTGATGGAACCCTTTGATTTATCTGGGCTTGGGACCTGCACTAAGGGTGCACTGAGGTTCGCTCTTCTGTGAATCTGTCTCTAGGTCAGTGGTTTTGATAGGTATTGAGCACCTCATATTGGAAACACCGATCAAGACCCGCCGTGCTGGAGATGATCTGACCCAGTCGCCATCACAATTTGCTCCTCGTCAAAGTTCCTTCCCCATTTTTTCCATATGTCGACAATAACATCAAGTGGTGGATACACAGCTGGGACAGTGTTAGCCTAGTGGGTAGAGCTTTGGGCTATTATTAGAAAAAGGTTGTAAGTTTGAATCCCAACTCTGCCATGCAGCCAGTGTTGCAGCCTTGAGCAAATCCCGTAACCCTCTCGGCTTTAGGGGCGTCGTACGATACGACACTTCGATGCATTAATGTTCTTCGTGTCACCTGGTGCTTGGTATTTCTTTGTGGTGGTGTGGGTGCTGCTGGTAATACTGGTCAGTCTTCATGAACTGACGTTTCTCTCTCTGCAGGTGAAGTCGGACTATGAGAAGCTCAGACGGACGTTGGGAAGCGTAAGACGGGAAAGTGAGCGGGCGAGGCAGGAGAAAGCAGAGCTCCAAAACAAACTGGAGAACCTCCAGCAGCTCCTGAAGGTTGTACCCTGTCCTGAGCAATAGCGTATGAAATGAAATGGACGTAGTGATGTAGAGTAGATGGAGAAGATGGTAACCTGTTATTACTGAAGCTCTGGTTGTGTTTCTCTCACACGCTGAGGGCAGAAGGTGCAAATCAATACAGTTCATGTGATCATTGACACACAGTTCCAATCAGACTCCACTCTCATTACTCCTGGTTACCCCCTAGTGGTGGAAGGAACTCATAACACTAATAAACATCTGTAATTATGAGCTGCATCCATGTTTATACACTTCACAGTGTAAATGAGGGATCTTCATAAAGTTTCCTCACGTGTATATTGTGGTTCTGCTCGGTGAGGGTGGAGAAATCACTCGTGTCTGAGAGACTTATAGTCCGGTATACATATATCAACCATAACATTAAAACCACCTCCTTGTTTCTACACTCACTGTCCATTTTATCTGCTCCACTTACCATATAGAAGCACTTTGTAGTTCTACAATTACTGACTGTAGTCTATCTGTTTCTCTACATGCTTTGTTACCTCCTTTCATGCTGTTCTTCAATGGTCAGGACCACCACAGAGCAGGTATTATGTAGGTGGTGGATGATTCTCAGCACTGCAGTGACACTGACATGGTGGTGGTGTGTTGGTGGTGTGTTAGTGTGTGTTGTGCTGGTATGAGTGGATCAGACACAGCAGCGCTGCTGGAGTTTTTAAACACCTCACTGTCACTGCTGGACTGAGAATAGTCCACCAACCAAAAATATCCAGCCAACAGCGCCCTGTGGGCAGCATCCTGTGACCACTGATGAAGGTCTAGAAGATGACCGACTTAAACAGCAGCAATAGATGAGCGATCGACTCTGACTTTACATCTACGTACAAGGTGGACCAACTAGGTAGGAGTGTCTAATAGAGTGGACAGTGAGTAGACATGGTATTTAAAAACTCCAGCAGCGCTGCTGTGTCTGATCCACTCATACCAGCACAACACACACTAACACACCACCACCATGTCAGTGTCACTGCAGTGCTGAGAATCATCCACCACCTAAATAATACCTGCTCTGTGGTGGTCCTGTGGGGGTCCTGACCATTGAAGAACAGGGTGAAAGGGGGTAACAAAGTATGTAGAGAAATAGATGGACTACAGTCAGTAATTGTAGAACTACAAAGTGCTTCTATATGGTAAGTGGAGCTGATAAAATGGACAGTGAGTGTAGAAACAAGGAGGTGGTTTTAATGTTATGGCTGATCGGTGTATATGTTAATAAGTAAACAATTAATAAGCGTGTGTGTTAGTTATGGTATTAAACAAGCACTGAATTTCTTCTGTCATTACTTGTAAAGGAACACGGTAAAACAGGCTAAACCATCCAGATCAGGCAGGAGAAGATCTTTTAGGATATCTGAGGATATTTGAGGATATTTTAGGATTTATGCCACATTCATCTGTCCGGAACGTGGAGGATTGGTGTGTTTTTTTGTGGACAATAATCCTGACTCGTGTCTCTGGGATTTTGTTTCTGTATTAGTGTATGCGTGACGCTGCAGAGCGAAGGCAGCAGCTGCAGACGGAGTATGACCACGCCCTGGAGATCCTCCACGCCAACCAGCAGGAGATCCAACTGCTGCACCAGGTACAGACCTCAACGTAATTACTGCAGCTCGTCCTTTTAAGCAACACGTTCTGATGATCTAGGTCCAGTCCACGCCTCTGGTCACTACATTCAGTTTTGTTCACATGGTCGAGTGTTTGATGGATGCTCGTCAACACGAAGATGGTCAGAATAAATGAATGAGTTTCATCTGGACAGGCTGCTGTTTGGTTACGAGGAAGACCTGATCTCTGGATGTTGACTTTACCCTGTCAGTTTTAATCTAAAGCAGGATGTTTGTTCTGCTGGTGTTTATGATCGTCTGTGTGTTGGTTGTAGGCTCAGGTCCAGGCTCATCATCACCATGAAGAAAAGATTCATCTGTTAGAGGTAAGAACTTGTTCTTCAACCACTTCAGAACCTTCATCCACTGTCAGCTTACAGTTCTAGCATGAGAACTAACTCGGGACAGTGGTAGCCTAGTGGGTAGAGCTTTGGGCTATCAACTGAAAGGTTGAGAGTTCGAATCCCAGCTCTGCCATGCAGCCACTGTTGGGCCCTTGAGCAAGGCCCTTAACCCTCTCTGCTTCAGGGGAGCCGTACACGGGCTGAGCCTGCACTCTCACCACAGCTTACAATTAAGCTGGAATATGCAAAGATGGAATTTCGTTGTACTGTACGTCTGTATATGTAGAAATGACAAACAAAGGTGCTCTATTCTAGGACTAATGTTCTTTTGGACATATAGCACATCTAATTTTATTTCTGACTGCTTCCAAATCTTTTTTGGGTATTATTAGTGGGTATTCCTAACTTCCTAAGTCTTTTTAATTTTTTATCAGTGTTTTTCATCCTGTAATAATGATTTCATTTACTCAGTAGTTTTGTGTCTCTGTAGGTTAAACTTCATCTTCTGGAGGAGAAATGCCAGATGCAGACCGATACCTGTAATATTTTATCTAAAGAGTTGGAAAAATTCTACACGGCGTCAAACACAGACAGATTTTTATCTCCTGATCCTGAACGCTGGACGAGAAGTTCTGACGGATCCCATAAATCACTGTGTGACCTCATATACGATCTGAGGAGCTTCACTGAGAGAGGTGAGGAGGAGCATAAAAAAAATTTGATGCACAGGTGATTGTAGTTTAGGGCAGGAGGAGATGTGCAGGTGAGGGTGGGAGGTGATTACAGGTGATTATAGTCGGGGTGGGAGGTGATTATAGTCGGGGGTGGGAGGTGATTATAGGTGATTATAGTCGGGGGTGGGAGGTGATTATAGGTGAGGGTGGGAGGTGATTATAGGTGATTATAGTCGGGGGTGGGAGGTGATTATAGTCGGGGGTGGGAGGTGATTATAGGTGAGGGTGGGAGGTGATTATAGGTGATTATAATCGGGGGTAGGAGGTGATTATAGGTGAGGGTGGGAGGTGATTATAGGTGATTATAGTCGGGGGTGGGAGGTGATTATAGGTGAGGGTGGGAGGTGATTATAGTCGGGGGTAGGAGGTGATTATAGGTGATTATAGTCGGGGGTGGGAGGTGATTATAGGTGAGGGTGGGAGGTGATTATAGGTGATTATAATCGGGGGTAGGAGGTGATTATAGGTGAGGGTGGGAGGTGATTATAGTCGGGGGTAGGAGGAGATGTGCAGGTGAGGGTGGGAGATGATTATAGGTGATTATAGTCGGGGGTGGGAGGTGATTATAGTCGGGGTGGGAGGTGATTATATTCGGGGGTAGGAGGTGATTATAGGTGAGGGTGGGAGGTGATTCGCTGGTGTTCGCTGGTGTAACTCTATGTTATACAGGTGATGAGAGATCTGAAGGTTCTTCGCTAATCTCTGAGCTCCTCCAGCCACTGCAGGTCAGCAGAGACGCTCGCCACACACCGGGCATCAGCGCCAACGCTGCCAGACGGACTCAAACCGGGAGACCTTCCCCAACCAGCCCCTCAGAGGTACGTCATGTTGAATAAGCGTCTCTCAGACACGAGCGATTCCTCCTCCACCCTCACCACTTATAACCAACATATACAAGTGAGGAAACTTTGTGAAGATCCCTTACAGAGGGTGAACACAGTAAACATGGTAAAAACACTGAACCTCTCATCCACCTGGAGCCATTTTTTCTCTGCCCACAGATGGACGATGAAGTGAGTCAAACCCCACGGTCCAAACCACGATACACAGGACAGGTCCATCTCTGCACCGCCCGATACAGGTACAACCGGAGCTTAAACCGGAGAGTGTCAGAATGTGGTCAGTATTTGTAGCGTCGTGTCCTGACGTCCACTCTGTGTGCAGCTATAATCCGTACGATGGACCGAACGAGCACCCGGAGGCTGAGCTGCCTCTCGTGGCCGGGAAGTATCTGTACGTGTATGGAGACATGGACGATGATGGATTCTACCAGGGTAACCCAGGTTTTACTTATTATTACCACAGCAGAACATGATCAACAGCTTCAGTGGATTATTGTGCAGCCTGACTTGATCTTAAACAGCTCAGAATGGTTCACATTTACATTTACGGCATGTAGCAGACGCCTTTATCCAAAGCAACTTACATTACAGTATACAGTCTGAGCAACTGAGGGTTAAGGGCCTTGCTCAAGGGCCCAACAGCAGCAACCTGGCAGTAGTGGGGCTTGAAAGAGCAAACTTTGGATTAATAGTCCTGTGCCTTATCCACTAAGTTACGGCTTGCCTCAAACAGCTTGCTTGGTTTGTAGAGTCAGAGCAGACATGGTAGAAGCTTTTACTTCAACCAAGAAAGTGGGAGTACAGAGTAAAAATAAGAGGACTGTGTACTGAACCCTGAGGGACCCCAGTTAAGAGGTTTCTTGGAGCAGATGGAGATCATCTTTATGGAACCGGGTAGGATGGTACTTCTAGGAAGGTGGTGATGCTGAGCCGGTGATTCCCAGTGATGAGGAGGAAGAACGACAGGATTATAGTGCTGAAGGTGTTGAAGATGATTCTGACTGTTAATTACAGAAGTAATTTAGCTTTATTTTATAAAACTCGTTAGTGCCTGACTGGCTTTTAATAAGGAATTCTTGAAGGAACAGCCGATTATATCGTAAATTGGAGGAGGTGTTTGTTTGTTGTGCCCCCTGCGGAGAGACGGGCGAGTGAAGAAACACTCGGGTTTCACAGTTTTAATCTGGTTTCGTTAGTGCTAATTAGCTGCTCCACTCCTTCATATTTCAACATTTTGCCAATTCAAGCTGCCACCGTCTATAAGCATCTTTATTTTAAATTTTACAGACACGTAGAACTAAGGTCAGGAGTTTCGTCTTATTTTCAATGATCTCTGCAGTCGTTTTATTTCTGTGACTGAATGATTGGAACGCAGTCCTCCATCCAAACTGATTAAAGTTCTGATGGTTAATTACGTAATGTTCACTCTGAGGCACGGCCTCCCAGTCCCTCATTAGTGATCATGATCACAGCTGGTGACTTCTCTGTGCCCATATAAATAGGGCTAGTTTGACTGATTCCACAAGACTAAGCCTCTTAATACGGCTCTTTCATGTTCTTCTACTCCAAACGCACCAAACTACTTTTGATGAAGCTCCTGCTACTGGATCTAATAGATCTGAAGCATCTCTGGTCCATCAACACATTTTATAAGACTGAGAGTACTAAGATGTATCTGAAGCATGTAGTCTGATGGTGATGTGCTTTACACCACTCCAGCTATTGCTTGGCATGGTTGCTTGGTTGCTTTGCCATAAACCTATCCAAGATGTTCCTAATCAGTGCTGGTGTTGTTTCCAGACACTTGGTAGTGAGAGCTGTAAACAAGGACAGATTTTTATTGTTCGCCTGCAAATTTGAGGTACTGAGTGGTCTACTCACTTTTATCCATTCTAGTGCCAATGTTTGTTTATGGAGATTGCATGGCTGTATGCTTTGCTGTAGGCCAACGTTAACACTGGGCGTGGCTGAATTAGACGTGTGATGTGCTTTCCATTCAAGATTAATACTCGTTTTACACAGACAAACACGTGACCAGACCGAACAAACACGTTTATTTATTTTGAGGTAAATTTGGGCACAGATGCCCGGACCTAAAACACTAATAATAATTTTCCAAATCTCTTTGTAGGAGAGCTGTTGGATGGACAGCGCGGCCTGGTTCCCTCTAACTTTGTGGAGTTTGTCCAGGACAAAGAGAAACCACTGTTGGATGGATCAGATGACCTAGGGCCCCTGGATCACGGCTGTTTGAGCCTGACGATGTTAGATGGAGGCGTAACACTGGACAGTTTAAGTATGGACCCACTTGGACATTTCAGTAACGGAACTGGGACTCTGGACGCTGACGAGCTGTCCGATGACGTCGTGCCTTATCCTAGGAGGATCAACTTGATAAAACAGCTGGCGCGGAGCGTCATCGTGGCGTGGGATCCACCTCTTATACCTCTCGGTTGGGGCAACATTAACGGCTATAATGTTTTAGTGGATGGTGAGGTGCGTGGCACCGTGCCCTTCAGTGGCAGGACCAAATTGCTGGTGGAGAAGCTGGACCTGGCCGCGTGTACGTACCGCGTGTCCGTGCAGTGCGTGACCGAGCGCGGCCTGTCGGACGAGCTGCGCTGCACCATGTTGGTGGGTAGGAACGTCACAGTGGCCCCCACAGGGCTGCGCCTGGACGACATCATGAGGGACTCGGCCGAGCTCTCGTGGCTCCCCAGTAACAGTAACTACTCCCACACTGTGTTCCTGGACGAGGTGGAGCACGCTGTGGTCAAGCCCTGCTGCTACAGACTGCGCTTCACTAACCTAAAGGCCACCACAGTGTATAAAGTACGGGTGGTGGCCAAACCGCACCAGGTGCCCTGGCACATGCCACTGGAACAGAGGGAGAAGAAGGAGGCCGGGGTCGAGTTCTGTACCCAAGCAGCAGGTCAGACTCAACTCAAACATTAGCTTATTATCTATGACTAAAGCATGCTGGTCCAGGAAGGTAGGTGGCCAGTAATACCAGTTCAAAAACAACACAAGGGACATTAACACCAGTCCAAAAACAACTCGAAGGAAATGAACATCAGTCCAAAACAACAACCTGCTTATAAACCAACCCAAAGGACATTAAAACCAATTCAAAAATCTATAAACCATTAAAACAGTCTAAAAACCAACCAAAGGGCCATTAAAACCAGCATTAAAACCAGTCCCATACAACCCAAAGAACATTAAAACCAGTCCACAACAACCCAGAGGACATTAAAACCAGTCGAAAAAAAACCCAGAGGACATTAAAACCAGTCCAAAACAACCCAAAGGACATCAAAACCAGTCCAAAAAAACCAAGCCCATTAGAACCAGTCCAAAAACAACCCACAGGACATTAAAACCAGTCCAAAAACAACAACCATCTTATAAACCAACTCAAAGGACATTAAAACCAGTCCAAAAATCCATAAGCCATTAAAACCAGTCTAAAAAACAAAGCCCATTGAAACCAGTCCAACCAAAGGGCCAGTACCCCAGTCAAAAAACAACCTGCTTATAAACCAACTCAAAGACCATTAAAACCAGTCCAAAAAAGAACTCAAAGGAAATTAACTTCAGTCCAAAATCCATAAACCATTAAAACCAGTCTAAAAACAAATCCCATCAAAAACAGGCCAAAACCAACCAAAAGACCATTAAAACTAGCCTAAAACGGTCCAATTCTGCTGAATCGATCTGTCACTGACCAGGGTTTTCTGCTCCTGCAGGTCCTCCTCTACCCCCCAATGATGTGAAGGTCCAGTGTGGACAGGCCCCTGGAATCCTCCAGGTCCACTGGAAACCCCCTCTGTTAACACCTATGGGAACCTCTAACGGTGCCAACGTCATAGGATATGCGGTGTGCACCAAGGGCCAGAAGGTAAGAGCTTAAATCACTGCAAAGTCATCATCAGGTCCTTCATCGTGTAACATGTTCTCACTGCAGATCTGAGCTCCAGGGAGGAGGTGTTAACTGGGTTTCTTCTGCTAAAGCATTTCATTTATTAGTTCTCCAAAATGGTTTTAAAGTGATGTAGCACAGATTTAGAGAGCACTCCTGCCCTCTGTTGGTGAAGATAGATCATTACAGAATATTGAGGTGGATCAGTCGGCTGAGGAGGAAGTTTTCAGATTCTCAGGACTCAGTTTGAGAGTCTGCAGTGGAGTAAAGCACTTGGTGTTAGAGAAGCACAGCTCCAGGGTCAAGAGGAACTCCCATTGATGACTTGGGTTTGATCCCATAAACGACAGGATGTAGTATAAGCTCAGTCTGTGACAGTGGAATCAGGTGCTGCATTATCAATTGAGCTAAACTGCTAATGAATTACAATACGGTTGGGGTTTGAGTGATTCAACCATTAAATGCACATGGAACAGTGGTCACTTTGCCAAGGTCTTATATTATAAGTACATTTAGTCCAACAAAACATGTCCGTCAGAAATTTGAAGTTCGCCTGATTGCTTGAGAGTGTGTTCCAGCTGCTTCTTATTTTTATGACAATTCACATATTTTCCTTTATTAATTTCCTTCTGCACACAAATGCCACCCTAAAGGATGGAAATTATAGGAGGGATTCTCCAAAGAGGTGCAGATGTAGATCATAGTTGGTACTTGGACCATCATCGCTGAGGAACTCTTTGGGAACCCAACGACGTTAGCAGCACAAGGAGAATCACAGGACTCTCATGTCGCCGTCATTCCCAACAACCTGCTTGTGCCTCCACCACAAACCCACCCCCTTCCTTACCACCTCCAGTCTCCTCTACCGCACCCACTGCCCCAACCTCACCCACCACGCCCTGTGTTACCACCACCAATGCAACCTCTTCCAATTTGCCCGAATCAACCGAATGTACTTGGACTATAGCAAATAGCAACGTTTTTCTTGTGCTTCCATGTCGGCTCTTCAGCAGAATTAAAGAGAGCTTTAGACTGTCAGGGTTTGTTTCAGGTTTGTTGAGCAGCTGTAAGTCAGAATTTCACCTAAATGTTACGATACTGCGGGATGGAAGGCTGGGTTCCCAAAGAGTTCCTTGGCGATGCTAGTCCAAGTAGATTTGGTTGATTTGGGCGAACTGGAAGAGGTTGGAGTTGTGGAGGAGACGGCTGGGTGGGATGGGGTACAGGATGAGGTACGGGATGAATACGGGATGAGGTTGTAGATGGGAAGGTGGTTGATTCGGGTGGATTGGAAGAGGTTGAAGGTGTGTTTCTGTATCAGGGCCGGGGTGAGAAAGATGAGGCTGAATCGGTGGTGGTAGCACAGGGTGCGGTGGGTGAGGTTGGGGCAGTGGGTGCGGTAGAGTAGACTGGAGGTGGTGAGGAGGGGGGTGGGTTTGGGGTGGAGGCACAAGCAGGTTGTTGGGAATGACGGCGACATGAGAGTCCTGTGATTCTCCTTGTGCTGCTAACGTCCTGACAACGACCTCTCGCGCCTCCAAACAACCTCTTCCAATTCGCTCAAATCAATTAAATCTACTTGGACTAGCATCACCAAGGAACTCTTTGGGAACCCAACCTTCCATCCTGCAGTATTGTAACATTTAGGTGAAATTCTGACTTACAGCTGCTAAACAAACCTGAAACAAACCCTGACAGTCTAAAGCTCTCTTTAATTCTGCTGAAGAGCCGACATGGATGCAGAAGAATTTTTCTAGAAATTCAAATATACCAACACCTGCTTTAGTTCCAAAAATCCAGAAGATTTGTGATATCTGTACAAATACTGAGTCAGGATGGACCATGCTTTGGCCTTTCTGCTCTAGGGGAGGGAGATTTGACAGGCGTACCACCCTAGTAAGCCTCCTGCTTTTGACATATCCACAGTCCCCAAAGCAAGTCTTCACCCCAACTTGGCAGCCCAGGGCTTGAAGCTCCTCGTGTCTCTTCACAGAGTCTGTGAATCTGTAATCTACTGACATACTACTTAATCTAGGTGTGTATATTTTTCTACGCTACATTTTTTGTACGTGTGGTTTCAGATCGCTGAGGTGTTGTACCCGTTGGCAGACTATGCAACAGTGGACCTGAACCGACTTCAGTGTTTGGAGGCGCGAGAGGTCGTGGTCAGGACGTTAGCAGCACAAGGAGAATCACAGGACTCTCATGTCGCCGTCATTCCCAACAACCTGCTTGTGCCTCACCACCTCCAGTCTACTCTACCACACCCACTGCCACAACCTCACCCACCACGCCCTGTGTTACCACCACCGATTCAGCCTCATCCTCCTCACCCCGGCCCTGATACAGGAGCACACCTTCAACCTCTTCCAATCCACCCGAATCAACCACCTTCCCATCTACAACCTCATCCTGTACCCCATCCCGTACCTCATCCTGTACCCCATCCCACCCAGCCGTCTCCTCTACAGCTCCAACCCTTCCTAGCCCACCCATTTCCCCAGCCTCAACCCACCATCCCCATTCCCCAACCCACTATCCCGATGCCCCAACCCCATATACCCCAGCTGTCCCTCCCTCAGCCTCAGAGACCACCAAGTGCCAGAGAACTGGAAACCAAAGAGCAGGGGGTAGGCATGCACCACCCAGCTGGTGGACCACCACAGCCATGGGAGTCTATGTGTTCTCCGTCAGGACTGCCCCCAGCCATGCCACACGGACACACTCTGGAGGCTCCGCCATGCTTAAACCACCGCTCGCCCTCTCCACAGAGGATTCTGCCTCAGCCCAGGGGTACTCTCATCCCCGACAACATGGCCAAGGCTATCGCCCGCGAGGCAGCACAAAGAGTGGCCGCCGAGAGTGGACGGGTGAGTAAGAAATATGAACAAATACAATTGTGATAGAAAAGTTTGTGAACCCTTTGCAGTTCCCAGGATTAATTTAGGAATTACTCACATGGTCTGTCTAAGAGGTAACTGCAATAGTGTTCATAAGCTTTTTAAAAATGGATGTAGTTACCTACGTAGGTATGCAGCAGGTACCTTCACAATATTTGGCTGCTATGGCAGATGATCCAGAACAAAAAAAAAAACACTTTATACAAGGACCTCATGAATATTTTGGGATGGCACAGATCTGAAAGAGTTTTTTCATATGTAGATGGAGAGGAGGAGTCAGGGCTTTCACTCTCAGAACTCAGATGAGGAGGAGGATGAGGAAGGCTATCAGTCACGAAGAAGAGGAGCATCTGTGGATGATTTCCTCAGGGGCTCAGAGCTCGGCAGGCAGGTACGGGATCACGGTCTAGATAAAGACTAGTTGTAACTGGTTGTTTTGATCTGTGTCCTGATTGGTGGTATCATTATCTTAGTCTCACTACAGTCACAGTGAAGACTATCAGACTGAAAGCAGTCGAGGTTCAGATTTATCCGACATAATGGAGGAGGATGAGGAGGAGCTGTACTCCGAAATGCAGCACGAGGAAGGACGCCGGCGCAATTCACACAGTGCTCTTAAGGTGAAGACAGATACAGGAGGAACAGTATGGGTGGCCAATGCCATTTTACCTCTAACACAGGGTTGGAGCTAGTGCATCTTCATAATCTTTTTAGAACCACTTGACGTTTCTAAGGAGTCAAAACTTGACATAATCAGACGAGGGAGCTTCATAAATGGTGGCAAAACAGCAATGGATGATTAATCTTACTTAAGGTTATTATGACAAATATCATAAAATATGACCTGCAAATGTATTTTTTTACGAGTTAACTTCCACAAAAACGTGCAAGTTGATGCAAGATTTGTTCATGTAGAGTTCACCATGAATAGATCTCAATTGGGTTTATTTATTTTATTTATTCAGATCTTATACGCCGTGTTTACACAATGACTACATTTACGACAGGAAAGGGTAGGTAAAGGTCGGTCTGTAGCCCCTGTCAAGCATTGTTTAGTATGTTGTTTTATGTGTTCTTTTAGACCAAGTTTGTCAAGAATTTAACGTGTTTCTACTTTGTGTTGGTTAAAAATATTTTCCATAGTTTTGGGGATTGCTGTACATTGTCGTTCTCATAAGTATTTGGGACATTCAGTCAGTATGTGTTTGATTGAAATAAGTATTTCAATATCAATATCACAGAAGGGGAGGGCGTAGCTTCCAACTGGGTTGAAGTTAGGACTTTGACTAGGCCACTCTGAAAACCTCACTTTGTTTCTTTTGAGTCATTCGGGATGGAACTGGGCGGCACTCACAGCAAGAAGGTCCTGGGTTCGATCTCCAGGTGGGGCGGTCCGGGTCCTTTCTGTGCAGAGTTTGCATGTTCTCCAGTGCATTGTAGTGCCGGTCCCAAGCCCGGATAAATAGGGAGGGTTGTGTCAGGAAGGGCATCCGGCATAAAAACTGTGCTAAATCAGTAATGCGGATTATGATCCGCCGGCGACCCCTAACGGGAGCAGCCGAGGAAATAGATAGATAGATTCGGGGTGGACCTGTTGTTGTGCTTTGAATCATTGTCTAGCTGCATAACCCAACTGCGCTTGAGCTACATTCTACTACAGGATTTGCTGGTAGAGAGCAGAATTCATTCTTACTTTGATTATTACGTCAAAGTCACCAAGGCCCTGAGCGCCAAGCATCCCCACAACATCAGTCTCCTGTACAACCATCATGTTAGACCCATGTCCACAAAAGATCCCTTCAGCAAATGTCAGACTGATCCACCAACTCTTTCATGAGTATTATTTCCCCCAATCTCTTTCCAATGGTGGAATTACAAACACTGACCTTATCTGTGACAAGTGTGACCTACAGCTCAGTATTAATTGTCTGTGTTCTTCAGTGACTGTCTGGATGAGTCTTCAATCTACTAGTAGACTGGCCACCTTTTAAAAGAATCACTATAGTCCCAAGCTGTTTAGTCTTGGAGGTAATGGCTCTCACTGTGGTTTGCCGGAGCCCCAGAGCCTAAGAAATACCTTTGCAACCTTTTCTAATGTACTGATGTATTCGTTTCCTGAATTTCTTCTGTTTGCGGTATAGTGTGCTGCTTGTTGTGAACTAATGTGACTAATGATCATGTAAAACTGTATTTCTGACCCAGCAGATCTTGTCAGTTTTACAAAACAATAATAAATGGATGTTCTAAGCTCTGATTTAGTATAGCTGACCTTTGCTAGAATGAACTTTATGTTGAACAGCAATTCTGAAGTAAATATCAGAAACGAACGTCGTGTTTATTCTTTTGCTTTAAGGTTGGTGGTAACACATCATCTGCAGAAAGGATACATCGGGACGCGGGACGGAGGCCGGCTCACGGAGGTCCTCACCCACAGCGCAGACCCCTCATGGTCCCCTCTATAGGTCAGTGGATGTCTTGCTTATACATAACCTATATTGTGCTTAGTCTTTGTTTCAAAGTTCTTGTTGCTTATTAAGCTTCCTACCCACTGTGCCCAGGTCTTCCTTTTTTAGATCTTTTGTATTTAATATTCATTTGTTCTTGTCTGTGGATTAGTGGTCACTACAGCACCTCATGTTCTAAGTCTTCTATGCAGGATTAACACTAGCAAGTGTAAACAAACAGCAAGACAAGAACAAACTGATACCACCTCACACAAAGACTTTACTTTACTTTTTCAGCATTTAGCAGACGCTTTTATCCAAAGCGACTTACACAATGAGTGGAACACAATGAGCAATTGAGGGTTTAGGGCCTTGCTCAGGGACCCAACAGTGGCAACTTGGTGGTGATGGGGCTTGAACCGGCAACCTTCTGTTTACTAGTCCAGTACCTTAACCACTGAGCTATCACTGGCCCAAAGACCAGAACAAAAACTAACACCAACCAAGATGACACCAAACTAATCTAAAGCACCAACCCAGCATGGTTGACATCTCGGATTTGAATGTACTATTGACTTGGCCGGGCATCTGACAGGCATAACTAGCCATGCTTGATGTAGGGAGGTCAACAGGGTTCCTGACAGCTACAGCAAACGCTGCCTCCGCTGGTTGGTTGAGGCACCTGCACCAGTGATGGCTGCTTCACATTGAACGTTGTGTGCCTCTCCATACGATACAGCTCTCGGTGAGAACCCACCACCGGCAGGTTAAAGGAGGCTCTCCTTAGACAAGTCCCATTCCCAACACGATCAAGACAAGATTATACCAACCTATACCAACTCAGACCAAGGTAAATCCAAGAACACATCAACCAGGACAATACCAAGACTGCCACCAAGACCAAGACAAGCTGAGGATCTGTATTACCCATTACACAAGTTTCCATCCGACAGTTAGTGTGTTGGAAGAAGCATGTTAGCCCTCACCCGCCCAAGTTAGGACATATGAAAATATGATAAGCTTTACTAATCTGGGGAATCTAAAACACCCACACAGTGGGCCCTGGTGTTCATGGTAACCGTGTTGAATTGGTGTTTTTCTCAGAGATTACCACTGAGAGTAACAGTGAGGGAAACCTTTCTCCACTCAAGGAGGATGTTTACTATGGCCGTGTAGCGCGCCACAGGACATGGTGCTCACGGAGGCATGGTGCCCCCCGGCCCCGTCATGGTATGTCTTACAGTGTGTTATAGCTCCTGGCTTTAACGAAGCACGCATAGGTAGTCCTATAGGGGCGTGAGAAAGCACCGTTAAAGAGCATTGAACCGAACTGCATGAGCACCGGACTGCACTGAGGTATAATATACTTACCCACAGTTTCAGAGCGAACGCTTCTTGCTCAGAGAATGTGACCCCCATACCTGCACCAACCATGAGCTGCCTGCTAACCCCCCTCCCCGTACGACCTGATTACACCCAAACTTTTACTCTGGCTGTGCATGAGTTTGGTAAAAGTTAGGGGTGGTGACTTATGCCCAGGCATAATCCAAAGTAATCAATTGAAGGTGGGTATGAGAACCTCCAACACTACACTCATGTTCTACAATGCATATAGAGCAGCGCCATATGTAGGAGTCCTGACACGCTAAGACGACTGGCGCTCGTCACCCACACTGTTGCCACTTGTTCGACCATCAGTGCCAAGTGACCGTGTTTACTCCATTTATGCATGCAGATTAGCACAAGAGAAAAACAGATCAGCACAGAAGCTGTGTAAATTAAATGTGTATTTTATTTGACGCCAGGCATGGGTAAATAAGAACTAAGGAGCGAGAAACCTTAAAAGGAACCAAGACTTGGTATGAAAAGCCTCCTCTGGATTACAGCTGAAGAGGTACAGAGAATATTTGAGCATTTTAGCAAGACAATGACCTAAAACACATTAAAACTTTTCTGAAATAGCCAAATCTGTCCACTCTTCTGGGAAGGCTTTCCACAAGGTTTAGGAGTGTGTTTATGGGAATTTTTGACCATTCTTCCAGAAGCGCATTTGTGAGGTCAGACACTGATGTTGGACGAGAAGGCCTGGCTCACAGTCTCCGCTCTAATTCATCCCAAAGGTGTTCTATCAGGTTGAGGTCGGGACTTTATGCAGGCCAGTCGAGTTCTTCCACACCAAACTCATTCATCCACGTCTTTATGGACCTTGTGCTTTGTGCACTGGTGTGCAGTCATGTTGGAACAGGAAGGGGCCATCCCCAAACTGTTCCCACAAAGTTGGGAGCATGAAATTGTCCAAAATCTCTTGGTATGCTGAAGCATTAAGAGTTCCTTTCACTGGAACTAAGGGGCCGAGCCCAACTCCTGAAGAACACCCCCACACCATAATCCCCCCTCCACCACACTTTACACTCGGCACAATGCAGTCAGACAAGTACCGTTCTCCTGGCAACCGCCAAACCCAGACTCGTCCATTGGATCGCCAGACGGAGAAGCGTGATTCATCTTCACTGCTCTAGAGTCCAGTGGCGGTGTGCTTTACACCACTGCATCCGACGCTTTGCATTGCGCTTGGTGATGTAAGGCTTGGATGCAGCTGCTCGGCCATTGAAACCCATTCCATAAAGCTCTACACACTGTTCCTGAGCTAATCTGAAGGCCACATGAAGTTTGGAGGTCTGCATGCCGAGGTGCTTGGTTTTATACACCTGAATTCAATGATTTGGATGGGTGAGTGAATACTTTTGGCAATATAGTGTACATGTCTTAAAAACAACAAATCTTAGGTTGGACTACCAATTCTGACAAGTATGGTGGTCAAAGATCCAACCAGAGATGTGCCAGATGTCTTGGTGTGTCAGGGTCCGAAGATGTCCAGCGTACATCTTAAAGTGGCTGCTAGGTTTGACTTTATTCAGGACTAGTCTTGGTTAGGTTATTAGGTCCAGGTTATTGCATGGTTGGTAAGTAGGCTAAGCTGGGTGTTTGCAGTTCATGTGAGACACAGTATGTCGCCGTTTCATTCCAGAACTATACCATCACATCACTTGTTTTACCGCATTCAACAGAGAATAATGGATTGCAACCTGCAAGTATCGGTACACAGTCAATCCATTAGTCCATCGTCAATGAATGAATCCAAATGAGCTCAATCTTTACAGCTTATTCTGACTGAAGTTACTGAGATGTTTGATTGTATGAAGCTACATGGTGATGCATGGTACCAGAGGACGTGCTGAGACATCCCAATTTATATGCACAATTTTAGCTTTACTGTTGATACTGTGGGGACCAAACCCCAAAACTTACTGAAGTAGGTTCTTCTCATCATGATCTCTCAGGTGGGTACAGGGATCGAGGACGGCGTTCGCCTCCGTACTATGAAGAGTCCGAGCCTGAAGATCCGTTCCGTACCTTTGTAGCATTATTCGACTACGACCCCCTGTCCATGTCCCCGAACCCAGACGCTGCAGACGAGGAGCTTCCCTTCAAAGAAGGACAGATCATCAAGGTACAAATTAAAAGTATTAAAGTATTGGTCAGATTTTTAATCGGATTCCATTTGACTCTTTACTGTGTGATCCTTTTCTTTCAGGTATACGGGGACAAAGACACGGACGGCTTCTATCGGGGGGAGATCCGTGGCCGATCCGGTCTGATCCCATGTAACATGGTATCGGAGATTCGGGCCGAGGACGACGAGACGATGGATCAGCTCATGAAGAAGGGTTTCCTCCCGCTCAACACCCCCGTCGACAGAATAGGTATTCTTAAAAAAATAGGGGATCAAATGTGTGGTTTATTTCAAGAATCAAACTCTGTATCCAAAGGTGGTTCTTTGTTTTTACAGAGCACAGTAGGAAAGGTGGACGCCACCCAGTGGCTACCAGAAGGATGGTGGCTCTTTACGATTACGATCCCCGAGAGAGCTCCCCGAACGCTGATGTTGAGGTACAATCACACGAAATCTCAATTACACCCTCAGTCTTATACTTTGTGTAGACGTAACTCATCGTACGGTCTGTGGTGCAGGCAGAGCTGACGTTCTGTGCCGGAGACATCATCGCCGTGTTTGGGGAGATCGATGAGGACGGATTCTACTACGTAAGTCTTACAGCTTTACCACGGTTGTTTTAAAGGTCATTCAGAATTTAGGGTAAGGGTACGGTTTGGGCATCTCTAGGAGGGTAAAAACACAACTGAATCCTCAGTATAACCCATCTGTGGTGTGTCCACATACTTTTGTCCATGCGGTACTAAGACTTTCTCTGTGTGTTTGATTTCTCAGGGTGAGATCAACGGACACCGGGGTCTGGTTCCCTCCAACTTTTTAGAAGAAGTGCCTGATGATGTAGAGGTCTATCTCACCGAGACACCTTCCCGCCACGAGCAGGATGAACACGAGCCGACGCCCCGCCCAGAGATCAAACGGGTACACCATCGCCGCTCTCAGCGCTAGGCCCTGTGTTCATCCATCCTCTCCGTTTGAGTTGCGTCCGCCCGCCCGCCCGCCTCTCGTCTCTGTGTTTACGTGCTTGTTTGTTTTGTGTGGTGCTGGTAAACGTGGCTGCTCGTCCGTCCGATCCGATCCTGAAAGGAAGAAGCAAAGCCCGCTCCCAAACGAGACGCCGATGGGGGACATTGGCAAAGTGTCCCTCAGAGGACATTAGGACAAAAACACCAAATCTTATTCCTGCACAGGAATGTGAATGAGAATCTAATGACTGATTATATGAGCATGCGTTTTAAAAAACATCCAATTTAATACCTTTTCTATAAGAACAGCAGATATCGGCACACATGACGTCTTCCTTTACAGAGGCTTTGTTTCTTTTTGTACACTGCACACCAATCCAAATCCAAAATTTTTACAGTTAACATAAACATTAAATCAATATATATATTATATTTACTGTAATACCATAATCGAATCAATAAACGCAGCACTGACTCGAATCCTCAGACGCCGTCTCGGTGGATATCTGTCTTCCTGTGTGTGTCGTGTCTTTTTTAATTTCTCATGTTTGATGTGTTGATGTTACTGCTTTCCTTTTTTCACCCGCTTTGCTAGAACAGCAGAGGACGAATGTTCATTTCCATCCGACAGCTTCTGTGTTTAGTCTGTACACAAACAGTTACTGATCTCATGCACTGAATCCAAAAATAAAAGTACAAAATGCACTTTATACCTCAAATATAGCCATCTTGTAGTCATAGTCAAGACATATTTGGTGTCTGAAGGTTTTTTTTATTGGAACAGAGGTATGATAACATTTATGAAACTAGTTCTTGATAAGGCTTACTTTAGCTTTGTTCAAACAGGCAGCTCAAATCATTCTGAACAGTGAGGAAATACAGTAAATTAAAAAGAATAATGCATTAAAACAACAGATTCAAGCCACATTTGTATGTGTTGTAGCCTAGCAGGTAAGTTGTAGACTAGCAATCGAAAGGTGGTTCAAGCCCCACCACTGCCAGGTTGCCACTGTTGGGCCCTTGAGCAATTGTCAATTGCTTAGACAGTATAATGTCACCGTACTGTAAGTCACTTTGGATAAAAGTGTCTGCTAAATGCCGTAAATGTAAATGCTTTGGGCAGTAATAGCAACATTAATGGCAACATGGCACATGGCCTTCGATTCACTTGTCTCTGTCAGCACCAAATATGTTTATGAAAGCTCTTCCCAATCGTACAACACAATCAGGAATGGGAAAACCCATGTCGGTAGCAGCGAGCTGGCTGGCGTTTCCCTCTCCTGAATTACTCAGCGCAGGTACGCCTACATCATTCCCATTACAACCAAGGAGCAAATGTGACTACAGTTTAAACAAATCTGATTAGCTTGGGATCATGGTCATGCTGAAACAGCACAGAATATCACCGGATGCTGTAAAGAAGAATCCAAACCATCAAACAGTATTCCAGTATTCCTGCTTCCCACTTCACCACACATTACAGCTGGCATTAAGCATTTGGGCAGAAATCTTTACCATTGCATCTACATCCAAACCTGTATCTGTCAGTACGATTCATCAGTCCAAAAGATGTTTCCATTGCTCTAGAGTCTAACGGTGGCATGCTTTACAACGCTTCAGTTAAATCTGGGCATTTTTGATGTCACTATTATAGGCTTACAAGATCAATGAAGTGGTTCTTGATAAATGGTTCTTGTGCAGAACGTTGTGCTTTAGATTATTTTCGAGAAAACAATCCTGCATACAGCACTAGAACTTTCTAATAAATAAAAAAGAACACACTTCCAATCCACCTGAGCTGAGTTATGCTGTGTTTATCTGGACGTTCTTGGTGCAGCGGATGTTTTCGCGACCTTGTGTTTGTTTTTGTGTCTGCAACAAAGGAATGGAGTCAGACCATAAATAAATGAATGAATGAATCAATAAATTAGCTGTAGTAAATATGCAAGCTTATCTCTTTAGTGCATACGGTTCAATCCCTGTTCTCTTATGTCCTTCTTTTTGGGGTCTGATGTTCTCCTGATGTTCTACTTTTTGGGTCTGATGTTCTATTTTTTGGGGTCTGATGTTCTCCTGATGTTCTACTTTTTGGGGTCTGATGTTCTCCTTTTTGGGGTCTGATGTTCTACTTTTTGGGGTCTGATGTTCTTCTTTCTGGGGGTTTGATGTTCTCCTTTTTGGGGTCTGATGTTCTATTTTTTGGGGTCTGATGTTCTTCTTTCTGGGGGTTTGATGTTCTCCTTTTTGGGGTCTGATGTTCTATTTTTTTGGGGTCTGATGTTTCACTTTTTGGGGTCTGATGTTTACATTTACATTTTCAGCATTTAGCAGACGCCTTTATCCACAGCGACTTACAGTGTACATTCTAAGCAATTGAGGGCTAAGGACCTTGCTCAAGGGCCCAACAGTGGCAACCAGGCAGTGGTGGTGGTTTGAACCGGCAACCTTTAGATTACTAGTCCAGTACCTTAACCACTAGGCTACAACTGCACCTATGTTCTCCTGATGTTCTACTTTTTGGGGTCTGATGTTCTACTTTTTGGGGTCTGATGCCCTTTTTAAGGTATGATGTTCTCCTTTATGGGGTCTGATGCCCGTCCCTTCTTTTTGGGGTCTGATGTCCGTCCCTTCTTTTTGGGGTCTGATGTCCGTCCCTTCTTTTTGGGGTGTGATGCTCTTCTTTTTGGGGTGTGATGCCCTTCTTTTTGGGGTCTGATGTCCGCCCCTTCTTTTTGGGGTGTGATGCCCTTCTTTTTGGGGTTATGGGAGTGGCCAGAAACTTAAATACTAATAATATATAAATACTCACCTTAGTAACCAGAGTTATTATGTAAAATAAACACATAGTGGGAATTAATGTGTGAAATTATTAGAGAATAAATCAGTAGTAAAGGTGCAGGTTCATCTCCTCAGTGTACGGGGTTCAGTCCCTGCAGAAGTGCTCAGTAAACCCCGTAGTGCAGCAGAGCAGGTGTGTTACATCAGACTTACAAAAAGTGCTTTTACAGAGTTTAATTTTAATCAAAATAAAACTGCATGTTCACAAACTTTATCAAACATATAAATCTGCAAGGTTTGTTATAGTTATCATCTAAAATTATATGTTTTTAATTAAAACTCGAAAGGTTTCTCTTACTGTCCCTCAGCGTGTATAGAGCCGCCTCAGAGACCGTCAGTCAGCAACGCTTCAGCTTCTTAAAGGGACAGTACACATTTATATTAACACCTCACACACTCTCTAAAATACGTAAAATAATAACATGCAACAGAACACACTATATTTTACAGTATTTATGTTTAATAGAGGTATTTGGTAACAAATAAATGAATTAAAATGTAATTAAAATCTGTTATATTGGCATCTGTCAGTCTCTTGACATTTGGTGGTCAAATGCTCGGCTCATTAAAATAATCAATCAATTCTGATCAAACGCTACAACCTTGTCATGTGTCAGTCAATCACTATCATTCATTCATTCATTCATTCATTTATTCATTTAGGTCAGTATAAAAAAATGAGACACTAACCACGCCTAACAGCTCTCATCCAAAACTGCCATCGAAAATATATATTTTCTCTACAGTATCAATCTAATTATAAAATATATGATAAACACTATATGGGCAAAAGTATTGGGACACACCTTCTGATGTTTTCAATTAATATAAAGTCCTTTCCTGTTTCCGAATGCCCCTGTGCCCAAAGCAAGCTCTATAAAGACATGAAGAAGCTCAGTTTAAAGAAACTCCATTGACCTGCACCGAGCTCTGACCTCAGCCCCACTCAACAGCTTTGGGATGAACTGGAACATCAGTTGAGGCTTTCTTGCACAGCCATACAAATGCTGCCATGTTTTGACTGGATGGGTATGAATTCCTTACAAGAGTGGCTGTTGTTCTAGCCGAACAGATCACACTGAGGTCACTCTATTTTAATAACATTTGTCTTTAAAATGGGATGTCCAAGGTGTCCAAGTACTTTTGGCCATGTAGTGTATTTAATCATGGGCGTCTGGGTGGTGCACACCAGCTCTTTAATACTCCCCCTTGTCCTCCTCCTGACGTATCTCTCATTAGGTTCCTTTGGAGAACACACTCCCGGCTCCAGCTCCTGGCAGACCAGCATCTCCCATCGTGCGTCCTCTACTCCCCGTGGGTCCCGTCAGGCCCCTGAGCCCCGCCGGGCCCCGAGATCTGAAAAAGAAAAAAGGACTGCTCTCCAAGGGGAAGAATCTTCTCAAAAAGTTCTCAAAGTGAAAACCATCTGACGGTCTGAAGTACAGACAGTAAAACGCCATACACAATCAAAAGGGCAACAAAGTGGGTTCAGCTGGGTTCATTTCCACAGTCGTTATTATAACTGTGCAACATGAACGTGGTGAGTCTTCACCACAGGCTGAAGGTTTGGAAGCAACACCAAATTTAAACATGAAGTTTTAATTTTTTTGCAAATGATAACCGAGGCTGGGTCATTAAGACCCAATCTAAATGCTAATTCATGATGAAACATGTTTACAAACAATTTATTGGATTTTTTTGATCATCATGGTCAGATTAGTAAATTCAACCAGCCAAAACCTGCCACCTTGCTTTGTACTGTAAGATTTAGATGGATGGAGACTTGAGTGCCATGAGAAACAGGTCCTGGTGCTTCACCATGAAGTCAAATTTACCCTCCATCATCCTTGAGTGACCTAGTGGATATTTGGATGAATTGAAATGAGAATAAAAAGCCACTGCAGAGTGTTTGAGGTCACTGGCCAATGGTCCAACGGTTGATTAAAGTTTATCCGTGCTGTGGGCACAAGTGTGTGTGGTGAAGGGTTGGAGAACTCATCACCACTGAACACCCTATAAAGAAATCAGAATGGGCCATGAGTTGAGGGCCAAACCTTTTTGTCCGGCATCAATGCCATCAATTTCAAAATGTTGTAGAAAGCCTTCCCAGAATAGAGTGGGCTGTGACATCCACAAAGTGGAGGCAGACACTTTATATACGCCCATGGATTTGCATGGGATTCCCAACTAGCTCATGGTTATGTGTCCACATACGTTTGGCCATACAGTGCATGTTTAGACCTGATTAGGAATCAAGGAAAGGAAACTAGTTCAAGTCAACTTTATTTATATAGCACTTTTTACAATAGACGTTGTCTCAAAGCAACTTTACAGAATCCAGGACCAACTGTTGAGCAAACTAGGTGACAGCATTAAAGAAATGGGATGCTAGTGTCTAAGTGTACAATCTAAGAAATTCCAGTAGAATCTACTGGCGTATAGACACAGTTGGAAAAGCATCTACGATCTACGCCTGCTGGTTGGTGACAAATCCATCCCATAAGCAGAAAACCTCTAGAATGGACTCTGATTGCTTCCATACCTTGACCTGTGGTGTGGACTGTATTATGGCTCTTGCTCTTTGTGGATGGAAACTGTGGTCGTTTGATGACCATGATCATTTAGATAATTGAGAGATTTTCTGTCACGATTCTATGTAGATCACTGTCATTCTACAGGTGAGGTCAAAAGTTTACATACAGTACCTGTAAAGGGCGTGTATTTCCCTAATTTTATTCTGCCGCTTACTGTCTGATCCACTGAGTGACAGTATTGAGTTTATTTACATGCTGCTCTTTAGCGGTCAGCATATGGACACGTAATAAAGTTTAAAAACGCAAAAGAAAGGTTGTGGGTTCATGAAACTTCATTGCTTTGCCAATCAAAAGTTGAATTGAATTTAATTAATGAGCCACAACAGCAGACTATTCACCATATTTTTCATGTCTGTACGTCGCTTCTGACAACAGCACATAAACAATTTGTCTCATTGGTGGCGCCTTAAAAAATGTCAGCATCAAACCTGGTCAAAGCTAAATCAGACTGAACCTTAAGTGCAGCGGCAGGCTGTAAAAACCATGTGGCAAAGTGGTAAATCCATAAATTCATCTTACTCTATAATATACAGGCTGCAGCTGAGATGATTGATCTGGTGGTGATTATCTTTGTGTCATGGCCTTTTGATTCCTCATTACTGATTATGAACAACTACAGCTGCCGAATTCACTGCCCATTTAAACAGGGCTAGTTTAACTACACCTGGTAAAAACCCAAACTCTCACCCTACCCCAAGAGGAAATCAGATCTTGGTGCTCAGATCTTCCTCTCCAGCATCAGTTGCTGCTATGAGCCTGAGAGAAAGAACCCTGCAAACCCGAGTGCTCACGGGAAGGAACTCAGTACCACAGACACTCAAAATAAGCTTCCAGTTTATTGTATGGAGAAGGAAGTTTATATAGATGGAGATACCAGGTGTACTTGAGAGAAGAATGGTTAACGGTTAATGGTTAGTGGGGTTGGTTAACATTCAGAGAGGGAACAGAACAGTTGAGACAGGTTCTGTGGTTAACTATTACTGAAATCAGCACCGCTGTTGTAACACAGAGGTCAGAGGAGAAGGACAAGTTACCAAAAAGTTTATGGACACCTTGATATTTCACCTAACAGTCTGGAAAGTCAGATGTAATCCAAGAATTACAAGAGAAAAAGTCCAAGTGACACTGTCCAGCATCCAGCAAATGCTGCAAATACCACAGCAATGAGGAACTCGTTCAACCTCTTCCTCCAATTAGACATGGACAGTTGTGTCTGTGTGGGTACACGGGCTGTTGATAGCTCTTAGTGGTTGTAGGCTAGCGCTTTAGACCACTGCACCACCCAAAAAGTCTGATCTAAAGCTTGCTTGACTATGGACAGAGACCCATGTGATCCATATTTACATTTTCAGCATTTAGCAGACGCTTTTATCCAAAGCTGTGTACTGTGACAGGATATTATCTAAGCAATTGAGGGTTAAGGGCCTTGCTCAAGGGCCCAACAGTGGTGGGGCTTGAACCAGCGACCTTTTGGTTACTGTTCCAGTATCTTAACCACTAGGCTACACCTGCCCTAACATCCACTAACATATCAATGATGGTTCTCTGATCTACTTTTTTTTTACCCTGGCAAAGAACGCTTCATCAAACTAGCCCTGGTTATATGGACACAGAGAAGTCACTGGCTATAGCAGCTTGAGTCAAGGATAATCAATAATGAGAAAAACATCAAGGTTGCAGGTGTACGTAAACTTTTGACTAACTGTATACCTACTGTACGTATTTGAAAGATGGCATGGGCTTCATAATATGGGCAGGTTAGCCTGGGCATTTTTTCTGTACCTGCTCGATGCCACATTCCAGCTCAGACGTTCAGCTGCTCAAGTATCTGAGGAACAGAAGCTCTTCTCACCAACAAAGTGGCCTTCATCAGAACCTCAACCATCACTTCTGACCCGAATCTGATATTTTACTACATCAGTCTTTGCCAAGATGTCATTTCTCCTAAACTCGAACTGTTATGTGGTGAATAACGTCACGTTTTTACCCTCCAGGTGCACAAGGTGTGAATCACGTGGTGTGTGTGTGTGTGTGTGTGTGTGTGTGTGTGTTTCCTGTGAAGAGTTTGTGGTGGTGTGATGAAGTGCCGTGCTGCTCATCGTAGTGTTATGAATTCTGCCACGCCCTCGTTACATGCACTTATTTTTGAGGGTCGTGTGAGTTGTGTGAATGTTGCGGAGACCTGAAGGACAAACAGTGGATCATCATGAAGGAATCGTTCAGCCAAAAATGAAATTCTCTCAATGACGACGCAACATTTTTAACACTCTTGAGCTCTCGGGTTCGATAGTCAGATGTGCTGTCAACCAGCCAAGCACCTACACAGACACTTGATTGGCTGTGTGTCTGTAGGGGGAGTGATGCTGACTGAAACAGAGGTCCTTGTCAGGGGTGCAAGATGACGACGCGTGGCTCTCCGGACATAATACTGCGCTCTGTGGGACCACGCCCCCTGGCAGGTGAAAAGAAGCGCCCATCCTCGATTGGAATGCCACAACTGGATTGGATGAAAAGGGGAGGAAAATTATTAGTTTTATATTTTAATAATTTATGTCAAATGGATTTTTATAAAAAGCTAAAACAATGTTAAATGAATTCTGTTTTGTGTTGTGACCGTCATATACGTTGAAAAGAAGTAATTAATCAGCTGCGACCAGTTTTATTTCCCTGCTTCCCATTTTCTTCCAATTTGGACATATCCGATTCCAGTTCCACCCCACACACACTCCAATCTCCAATTTCTAGTCATTTCCAGATTTCCATTGTGAACCCGCTACCGCTTGCACAATCCCCAATCTGATCAAGGAGAGCCGGATCACTGCAGTGAATCTGCGGCCGCTTCTTTTCACCTGTCAGTGTTACATTCAAATTTTCTGCATTTAGCAGATGCTTTTATCCAAAGTCACTTACAGTTTGCAGTCTAAGCAATTAGGGGTTAATGGCCCAAGGGTCCAACAGTTACAACCTGGCAGTACAACTTACAGGGACAGTGGGAGCCTTGTAGGTGGAGCTTTGGGCTATCAACTCAAAGGTTGAGAGTTCGAATCCCAGCTCTAAAATGTTGGGCCCTTGAGCAAGGCCCTTAACCCTCTCTACTCCAGGGGTGCTGTATGATGGCCGAACCTATGCTCTGACCCCAACTTCCAAACAAACTGGAATATGCGAAGAAAGAATTTCGTTGTACTGTACGAAAACAAGTAAAGCCGTTCTTCTTCTTATTCTCAGTGGTGGGGTTGGAACCAGCAGCCTTCTGTTTGCTAGTCCAGGACCTTAACCACTAAGCTACAACTGCCCTTGCTGGGTTCCCACACAGGGCTGTACTGCTCTGCTCCATGAGCTTTAAACTCTGTACAGATCTAGAACTGATCGGTGGAGCTTTGACAGTTTTTAACTCCATTACGCCGTTTGTACACGCTAGACTGGCGACTATCGACCTGAGCTCCTTGTTAGGTACGCTGGTGTCATGTCTCCTGAGCACAACATCAAACTTCAAACACCAGACACGTCTCGGCCGATCGAGCGGAACATGAACGCGTTCCCGTCATTTTTGGTTGAATTATTCCTTTCATTTGAAGCGTCCCTGCCAGGTCTGGTCTGTTTGGTCTGGTTTCAGCTCTGTCGGGTTCACATCGCACTGCTGGGTTTAATCCAGGGTAAATGTTTCTCATGTGAAGCTTCTGTTCGTGTCAGATGAATCGTTTCACGTGTTTTACTAATTTTATTTCTCCAAATATTAATTTTTTCCATCACTGGAAAAACGTTCGACTGCCAAAAAGGAGTGTACAGAGTCGTTCATCATCATTCTGCCAAAAAAAAGAGAAGAAAATGTTTCCTATTTTTGTTGTAAACCAAAATCTAACTATAAATAAATACATGATAAAGATATATAACGGTATCACAACGGTATCAGATCAGATCCTGAGCTTTCATTCGTGTTTTGATGTGATGTGTCTGGAGTCACTGTTCCTCTTTTGTACTTTCCTCCATTTGTAGATGACTTATGGAAGTTCAGATTTGATTATCAGGCAGGCTTGTGATTGCACCAGGACTGGATATTTCATTCTGAAGTTGTTCCTCATGTTCTCCTCCAGAAAAGTGTGAAAAGACTGAAGTGTGCAGTCGTGCTCGCCTGGTTCATTAAAGAAGAAAACAAGAGTAAATGTTAATTAGATGGATTAATTCCTACAGTGTGACTGTGCATGTGTGATGTTCACATTTTTCTAAACTAAATAAATTTGATATTTTTATGTTTGTTTTCGTGGTGAATCTGAAACCATAAAGAACCAAACAGGAGAGGTTCAGAATCAGCTGCAGTTACACCTCACAACCACCTGGTGGCAGTATGAACCATCACATACCAGGATTGCTTTTGAGTTTAGAGGTTTCACATTATAATAATAATAATAATAATACATTTTATTTATATAGCGCTTTTCAAGATACTCAAAGACGCTTTACATAAGACAAATAATCAAAACAAATACGTACATACACCATACAAATCATAGTACAAAATCAAAATAGTACATCAACAACAAGAATAATTAAGATAAAAACAAAGAGAGCAGCATAAGACAGTTCATTAAAAATTAGCTAAATTATGAGAGAGAACAACAAATATAGAACAATTTCTTAAAATTAGACAGAAACAGGACAGATTCACATGCAATCAGGAAACTGAAAACTTTACAAGTTTTAGGATCTAGGACTTAACATTTCTGTCGTGATCTAAGTATAAAAACTATTAAAAAAGAATAGCAAAAATAAAAGCATTTATTTCGTGTGATTACAAGTTAAATGCCACTCTGAATAGATGAGTTTTGAGAAGTGACTTGAATTTGGACAGGTCAGGACAATCTCGTAGGTGTTTGGGGAGAGCATTCCATAAAGATGGAGCAGCTATGGAATCGAATATCTCTTCAAAAAGTCCACATTTATTTCATAAAAATTACATTAAAATTAAATATTTATGTCAAAGCATGTTGATAGAACAAGCCACAATCATGAATGAATTCTAAATCTATGAATTTAACTGCTAATCAAAGCTGTAAATAGTTTGGGTTGATCAGTTAAGTTTTTATTTGTATTTAACTCTAATTTAATATTAAGACGAGTTTTTAGGCTAGATAAGAAAACCACATAAAGAACATAAAGAACTTTGGACACACTACAACAGCGTGGCATCGTAGACGCAGAGTGTATGTGCTTGACCGGCCTGCCTGCAGTCCAGATCTGTCTACTGTTGAAAATATCCAGAGCATCATGAGGAGGAGAATCAGCCACGTCTGCGTTGTGATTTAATTATTTTTAAAAGAAGAAGGAAAACCCACGGACCACTGCCGCCGGTACCAAACATATATTTATTGAATAGGCGAGATGCATCTGGATGTGTACAAGAAAAAGAAAATCAGTGAGAAACCTCACCTCGTGCCCACCTTTACTCTAGCCTGTACCCAAAAAATAGAAAAAGAGGGAAAAGGGGGAGGGTTAGCACTGCACGAGGCAGCTATAGCAAGCTAAAGCTTCTCACTTTTACTTTCTAATTTAACAAAATTACATAACACAAAATTATCTTTAACACACATCCATTAAAGAAATAACAAAAACATTTCACTTCATATTTAACTTCTAGAACGGTTTACATAGTATTTATGGGTTTAATCTCTTTTTTATAACGGAGCTTAACTCGATAATCAATAACTATTCACACCCACTTCATACCCTGGAGGTGTTTCGACAGAGCACCTTCAGTCACAGACTGATTCCTCCTAAATGCAGGACTGAACGCTACAGAAAATCCTTTCTTATAACTGCTATCAGACTGTTGAACAATTCATAATAATCCAAATAATTCCTAATCATTTATAATAAATACCTACTTTCGCTTTGAATAAGAGCGTCTGCTAATGCTTAAAATGTAAATGTAAACAGAAATGGACCTTCCCTAAACTGTTGCTGCAAATTAGATGCATTAAATTACCTTTATATCATTGATATCTTGTGGATGCTGCACATGAATTCAATAATTAGAAGCGGTGTCCCATCATATTTTTCTATATTCTATATAGTGTACAAACCCGCGTATTTATGTATAAAATATAGAGACTAAAGGATTTAATATTAAGGATTTAAGAAGTTTTATTTAATTAATGATTGTGTTAATAAGTGTTCAACCCCATTTCAGATCAGAATCAAGTATTCGAAAATGACAATCAGCGCTACCTTAAAACTTGACCTCAGTCACCCGGTTCTGGGAGGGGTGTTGAGTTTTAAAGACGTTGAGTTTCGAGGTATTTTGTCCCATGAGGATGTTTGGGGAACCTGTTAATGCGTCCATGGTCCCGTGGAGCTGCAGATATTTTAGTCTCATGTAAAATAATGAGGTTGTTTTTGACACTTAAACACTGAAAATAACACAAATATAATATAAACACACAAATACAATTACTAACAGTTACACATCAATAAAAATACGATAAAAGCTGCACTTTAGTTTTACTTCTTTATTGTTTCCTGACGCTTCTTAATGGTGGAGATGCTCGATGTTGGAATACCGTATTTCCTTCAGCACCGACGCATTCACATGAGAAGTGACCAAACCGCTTTGAACCAACCGAAGTGTGACGGCGGTGCACAAAACTTAGCGTGACTTACTGTAGTAAAACAGCGAGTGAGGAATGTGATTAGTGGAGGAACTTATGAGCAGTAATAATGAAGAGAAGTTTAGTGCTTCTGTCTCCTTCTTTTACTACATTAAACCACGTTAAGCTTTATTTTCAACCAGAAGCGTTTTAGACTCTGGGAGAAGCTGATTCTGATTCTCAGCGTTTCTCAGAAGCTGGAGCTGTAACACAAGTTTAAAAGTGAAACCGGGAGGAGAATCCAGATAAACACAGATACACGTGGAGCTGTAACCCTGGATCTGACGCTTATTCCACACTGATGCAGATTCAGATCAGATTCACACGCTGGTGAGGGTTTACTGATCAAGACGAGCGCTCAACAAAGCGACGGTCACACAAACAACAAGTTTAGGGTAAGAATTTCTCTACGAAGGGCGTCGAGTTACAATGATTTTACTGATTTTGAGTTTAGGGAATGTGGAGTTACCGCTGTAATGAACAAATCTCTGCCCTAAAGCCGTCCTCACCATCATCACCTTAATAAAATTCCTCCTGGAATCTTGGTGCACCCTTGAATTCGCGGCTAAGTGCCTGTACCGCCCGTACCGCCCGTACCGTCCCTCTCCAGCACAGCAGTAAGGTCGCGACTGAGCCGAATCATTGGGTGCTGGAATGTGAGGTGAGACAGATCGGCGGGATTTCCCTGATCGGAGAGTGAACCGTAACCGTGATCGTATATCAGCTCCTCGCTCTGGCTCCTCGCCCGGCTCTCCTACCTGTCAGCGCCCGGGCGTGGCTCAGAGCCAGCGGCTGTTTAAACTTCCTCCTGCTCTCTCCTCTCCATCATCGACCGATCCCGGCGTGAGCCCCCGAGCCAGGACGCCGCGCCCGTCCATCTTCCTGCGTCCCGCTGAGTATTATAGACCGAGGACAGTCGATAGTAACGGAGGGACGGAGGAGAACAGAGCGCATTCTCCTCCTCTTCTGAGAAACTCATCTGAGAAGTACGGGGGGATAAGAATGGGTCGGTGGAGCTCCCATGCATCGGAGGGAGGGCGTGTCAGGAGATTATACCCTCCTCATACACCATCGGGGTCTCCAGCAGAGGAAGAGGAACTAAGTATGATAAACTGGGAGAAAAAGGGAGAAAAAGCAGAAATAAAACAGTAAAGAAAATGAATGTGGTAAAAAAATGACAAAAGAAGAAGAAAAGGGGCGTAGACGGGCCTCAGACCTCTCTTTTAGAAAGGAGGGTGGTGCGGGTGGTGGGTGGAGGGGGCGACTCTGCAGGTTTGAACCTCCTCTCGCCTGAGGGGACTGAGGTGATGAACATCCACAACACGCTCAGAGAGGCACGTTCATCCATCACACCCGGCACTGCTGCCCCGCCCCATACATCACTGCCCCACCCGCCCCATACATCACTGCCCGCACGCCTCTGAGTGAGCGATACTGGCTGTCTATACACCCCGCCCTTATCTATACACCCCGCCCTCACCCCCGCCCTCATCTATACACCCCGCCCTCATCTATACACCCCGCCCTTATCTATACACCCCGCCTTCACCCCCGCCCTCATCTATACACCCCGTTTAAAGCCCTGCCCTTATGCCAATCTTCCAATACCCCACTTTAATGGTGGATATCTGAAGCCTTGCCCTCATGCCAGTCATCCAGAACCCCACCCTAACAGTGGATATCTGAAGCCCTGCCCTCATGCCAGTCATCTATACACCCCACCCTAACAGCAAATAGCTGAAGCCCTGCCCTCATGCCAGTCGTCTATACACCCCACCTTAACGGCGGACCTCTGAAGCTCTGCCCTAATTCCAGTTGTACATACACCCCACCCTAACAGCGGGTATTTAAAACCCTGCGCTCATGCCAGTCGTCCAAAACCCCACCCTAACGGTGGATATGTTGATCATATGATATGTTAATCATGTCACGCCGAGCCCTGCCCTAATGCCAGTTGTCTGTACACCACACCCTAACGGCAAACGTCTGAAGCCCTGCCCTAATGCCAGTCACCCAGAACCGGTGCCCTCCAGCTAACACTCTCTAACTTTTGCTGGATCGATGTGTGATCAATGTCGACTCGAAACGATCTGCCAGACACGCAAACCAGTCCAGTCGTGATAAACTGAGCGCTGCAGGGTTTTACTTCATTCAGAGTGAGAAATGCAGGTGTATTTGTGCAGCACTGGGATGTACACCAAGAGAAGGGTACACGACTGAATGCTAGACTGTGAACATTCATTTCATTTTCGTGTTTTACACAGGTGAGTCACAGTGGGCAGATATTTGAAGCCCTGCCCTCATGCCAGCCCCCCATACACCCCACATTAACGGCAAAAGTCTGAAGCCCTGCCCTCATGCCAGTCACCCATACACCCCACATTAACAGCAAACGTCTGGAGCCCTGCCCTCATGCCAGTCACCCAGTATCCCACCCTAACGGCGGATATCTGAAGCCCTGCCCTCATGCCAGTCATACACACCATCCTTAGTTTCTGATTAGTTTCTGATTGGTACCCACAAGCCTTGCGATTGACTAGCGTTTCGTTCAGGGTGTTTCCCGGGGAACCGGACCCCCTGAGACCCTGACCAGGCTGAAGCCCTTCATGAAAATGAATTAAAGTGTTTTCTAGCCTGTCCTGAACAATATCGAGCTCTTACAAAATAAAAATAATAATAAATAATAATAAACTCAGTCATGATTCTCTCAACCTCTCTGAAAAGTACAGCCGTTTATTTCCAGCCCTGAATGACATTAAGATCTGGACGTGTTCCCGGACATGAGTAATGCCACGCCGACGATTTGCAAATTGTGCCATCACAGCTTTAACGAGGGTGCCAGGCCGATCCCAAATAAAGCGCATTAATTAATTCCCTTTATTACAGCCAGCAGAAATATTTGCCGCAACACAGAGGCGAGTGTTCCCGCCGCTCCCGCCGTTCCCGCCGTGGCTCTTTATTTTCAGCTGATTGGCATCTTTTTGGCGCGTTTTGACGTTTTCGCTGGCATCAATCGCTCTCTAAAGGAAACGTTTGCTCTGGCTGATTTGCAGAGCTGCAGATCCTCCGTCGACTTTAGCATGTTCTGAACTGGGGACACGCCCGCACGCCCGCCTGATTTATTCCTCACATTAACGCTCGGTGCCATGCGTGTCCTTGTGGCACCTATCAAGCAGCGGGCATCGAGCCATGATCGGTCATGCGCCGCTGACAGCCGGGACGTCAGGCGGCGGGACGGAGGGGTGGAAGGGCGAGGGGACGAGGGGACGCACCGTCCACTGTCTTCAACCTGACAGCTGATTGATGAGGCGTACTGAGGGCCCGTCCCAAATCATTCGACCTCCTCTCGCTCACGCCGACCTTCAGCACCGAGCCCTCATGCGCTGATCAGCCATATTTATCGGGACACGTCAGATCAGTCAGTCGTATTCACCAGTGAAAGCCGGGGCCGGGCTCAGGGGCCCACCAGGGACTTCATCGTTTTTAAATGCGTGCTTTATTTTGCCAGTTATGTGATTACTGAACCACGATGGATTGGCGCTCCGTCCTGCCCAGTGTTTCTGCTGTAACCGGACCCACCACGACCCTGACCAGGATAAAGCGGTGGTAACAAATTGGAAATCAAAGAAAATGATGAGAATTATTACTGGATTTTACTGGATCTGTTCAGTGTTTAAATCATGCCAGCCTGCTACCACTGGGATCGGGGTTCGATTCTCAGCTGTGCTATCAGCCGGTCGGACGTCCACACAGACTCGATTTGCATCTTCGTTACATGTGAAGTACATTTTGCAGACCTGATCTGGACAGGTTTACGCTGGACGCCGGTCTGTTTCTACCCGGGGTTGGGACCTGCACTGAGAGCGCACTGACAAGCCAATCGAGTCTGTGTGGACGTCCGACCGGCTGATAGCACAACTTAGATTCGAACCCTGATCTCAGTGGTCGTGGGCTGGCATGATTTAAACACTGCACAGATTCATCATCCAGTAATAATACATTTTCTTTTAACCACCACTTCATTAATGCAGCTTTTTTGTTTTTTGTTTGTTTTTGTTTTTTTACTTTTTGTTTCATTAATGCAGCAGCTTTTTTTGTTTTTTTGTTTGTTTTTTCATGTTTTTTGTTTCATTAATGTAGTGTTTTTGTTTGTTTTTTAACTTTTTTGGGGGGTTTTGTTTTTTTCTTTTTTGTTTCATTAATGCAGCTTTTTTGTGGGGTGTTTTTTGTTTTCTTAGTTTTAGTTAATGCAGCATTTTTTGTTTTTTTCCTTTTTTGTTTTATTAATGCAGCGTTTTTTTGTTTGTTATTTTAATTTGATTTTTTTTTAACTTTTTTTGTTCATTAATGCAGCTTTTTTTTGTTTGTTTGTTGTTGTTTTTTACCTTTTTGGAAGGTTTTTTTTGTTTTTTTACTTTTTGTTTCATTAATGCAGCATTTTTGTTTCTTTCTTTTTGTTTGTTTTTGTTTCATGAATGCAGCGTTTTTTTGACCTGGTCAGGGTCGTGGTGGGCCTGGTTACCCCAATACACAAATTGTGGTTTATTGATCATATTACTGGCAAACATGATACGGTTTCCAACTACAAAACTACAGACCAAAAGTATGTGGACAACACTTCTAATTAATTATTTAGTTTAATTATTTATTAACAAGCACGACTCGAGGTCCATAAATGCGTGATTTCACGACTTTGTTGTGCCTGCACAGAACCCCCGACCCTGATCAGTGCCTGGCTTAACAAACGCTCTTTTAGTGTCAATGGGCACAAATTCCCACAGACACAGCCCTTCCATAAGACCCAAAGGCTGTCATAGCCACAAAAGTGGGGTGGATAGGGGTGTTAACTCCCCAAGTAATGTTAGTAATGCCAGTGGCTTTGTAATGGCACGTCTAAGAAGTAAATGATCACGTGTCCACACACTTTCGTCCCTATATTAATAATAAATCTAATTTAATTCCAGCTGCTTGATTGACCAAAACAAACGATTTATTTTTATATTTTATTTAAAAAACCTGTATAAAAGGATCCCGCACACCAAAACCCATTAAATCCAGTCAAATCTGCTGTGAAAACAGCCGAACCGGACTGGAACCAGTACCTGGAGTTCTCCTTCAGTCCTCCAGAGTCACTGTTTACTCTCATGATCAGCAGGGGGCGCCAGAGTAACACTGAACTTCACACCGGGTCCCCGGGCCAGATGTGGCGGAGCGAGTTTATTATTTATTTATTTATTTACTATTTAAATAATTGAGTTACAGAATTAATTCTCTCTTTTATATACAAACCGATCTGATCTCCTCAGTTTCTGATTAAACGGCCAGAAGTATTGGGACACCTGATCGTGAGCTCGGTGTTAAAACAGAGAAGCCACCAGTTAAGGTCTATTGTGTTATTACACTAGTCCATTACGCTATTACACTAGTCCATTATGCTATTACACTAGTCCATTATGCTATTACACTAGTCTATTACGCTAGTCCGTTACGCTGTTATGCTAGTCTATTATGCTAGGCCATTACGCTATTACACTAGTCCATTATGCTATTACACTAGTCCATTATGCTATTACGCTAGTCTATTATGCTATTACACTAGTCTATTATGCTATTATGATAGTCTATGAGACTGGTAATTGCCAGGTTATTACGCTAGTTTATTATGCTAGTCCATTATGCTATTACACGAGTCTATTACGCTATTATGCGAATCTATTACGCTAGCCCGTTACGCTGTTATGCTAGTCTATTATGCTAGTCCATTACGCTATTACGCTAGTCCACCACTGCTGAAATCCAGGTTTGAATCCATGCTGCTATTAGCCGGTTGGGCATCTACACAGACATGATTGGCTGTGCCTGAGCGAGGGGCGGACGCTCCGTTCTTGTGTACAGATTGTTTTGTGCTTCATAACGTATTACACATTTTTAATAGAAGACCATCTGGAATGCAGGCAGGCCGTTTTAGCATCTGGACTTTCTTACTACAAACCAGCGCTGTTGGAAGATGTGCAGAAGGTGGATTGGCACTGGTGGTAGATGGCCCATCTTTGCTCCTAAATGCCTTTTGATAATCACATAAAAGAAATTTACGATATTCCTGGTCTTATTTATTTATTAAATTTTTTTTCAGGGGGTGGGCCTGTTAGCGTGGGATATTCATTTTCTCTCCTTTGTGAGGTTTTCATTAAATACTTGCAAGAGGAATTTACACGCCACTGATTTCTGTTTTACTGTCTGGACTCACTGGGCTTTAACATCAGTCCGGATTTTTATACCTGGCCTCAGATTTCAGCTCCTTAAGAAGGGTTCAGGGTCCAGCCCAATCAGGAGCCGAACCCTGGGCGTCCTAATAAGAACCCTGTAGGGGGGTGGGGGGGGCTCGGGTGGGGTGGCGGGGGTTAAATATTCCGAGACGGAGGTTTTGACTCACAATGAGAGAATCAACAACAACAGCAGGGAAGAAAACCTAATCCACTTCACCCGGCTCCTCTTGATTCGAGGGTTCAGCAGCTCTACCCTCGCAGATTGCTGCCGCCGCCGATGCCGCCTGTACCCTCGGCGTTATTTCAGTCACGTACCGCCGCTCCTAACCAAAGGTGAGCAGAAGAACATGGACTGACTGGTACACACACGCTTTACTTACAAACTAATCTCCTGCTGCTCCAGCACAAGACCACAAAACGCTGCCACTTATCTGCTCCTGTCAATCTCACGCTGTGTTATCCTCTCCTGAGGTGAAGCCCAATCCCTCCTGAACACGGCCGCGCCCTCGTACCTTATCCTGCTGATTCTAATCCCAAAAAAAATCCAGTTCTTGCTGGAGGTTCAATTCAGAAGAAAGTGAGATTAGAACATCTAACATACACCAACCCTCCACACTGGAGCTCTATAAATCAGCTTAGAAAGTGCACTCTGTGACCACCTTAAGTTAGTCATATCCAGTTCCTCTTCCTCTGCTGGAGACCCCGATGGGAGGGTACAGAGGGTATATTCTCCTGACACGCCCTCCCTCCGACGCGACCCCTTCTTATCCCCACATACTTCGGTGGATTGTCGCGTGAGGTCGGTCTCGCGCACGGAGAGTCACGCGCTGATCTTCACGTCCCTGCACTTACATTTACATCTTCAGCATTTAGCGACGCTTTTATCCAAAGCGACTTACAGTTGTGACAGTATACAGTTTAAGCAATTGAGGGTTAAGGGCCTCGCTCAAGGGCCCAATAGTGGCAACCTGGCAGTGGTGGGGTTTGAACCAGCAACCTTTGGATTACTAGTCCAGTACCTTAACCGCTGTTCCTGTCCACTTCTGTACAGGCGCGTCGGCCTACTAACCAGGGTTACACGGCCTCGAAGACCACGCCCACTTTTTAGTCCTGTCTCTTCCCACCCAGCAGACTAGTGGTCAATTTTGTCTGCTTCAGACACTAGGGGGCGCCCAGCCAAACAGAAGCAGAACTGAGATTCGAAATCAGAGAGATCAGAACCCCAGAGCTGGTGATGATTAGATACTACAGATTCTAAAGATTTAAGACACTATAGTATTAATTAGAAGGTTGCTGGTTCAAGTCCCAACACTGACAAGTTTCCACTATTTGGCCCCATTGTAACCAACCCGACCAAAATGATGTGGCCTTTGCTTCCCTTGACTGGACGAATACCAAGCAACGGAACCAGGCCAAGGAACCACAAAATTATAGCAAAGCATAAATCAGGGTGAAGATTTCATTTAATTTACCACCACTTTATCCTCAGGGAGAGGTAGCAGAACCTACCGCTGCTCCACCAGAGCAACCCGAACAAGGATAATAAACAATATTAAAGGCTTTGGGTTCCCAAGACCATGCTGGCCTTAATACATTTGAAATGGAAGTTGTTTGGCCCAGCCTTAAACCCTTCTATACTGGTATAAATCGAGGTATAGATGAACACAACCAAATAAAGAACATTCGTAAAGAAAACCTCCAACAAAGCGTTTCAGAGACGAATCCAAAAAACCCACAGCTGCCGAAAGAGGCATCTGTTTACAGAGGTACCTTGTATCTCGACGTCCCGGAAACTCGACACCCTTCGTGGAGAAATTTGTACCTCTTATCGACGTTTTGTGCAACAGTCGCTTTGTTGAGCGCTCGTCTTGATCAGTAAATCCTCATCAGCGTGTGAATCTGATCTGAATCTGCATCAGTGTGGAATAAGGTGCAGATCCAGGGTTACAGCTCCACATGTATCTGTGTTTATCTGGATTCTCCTCCCTGTTTCACTTTTAAACTTGTGTTACAGCTCCAGCTTCTGAGAAATGGTAAGAATCAGAATCAGTTTCTCCCAGAGTCTAAAACGCTTCTGGTTGAAAATAAAGCTTAACGTGGTTTAATGTAGTAAAAGAAGGAGACAGGAGCACTAAACTTCTCTTCATTATTACTGCTCATAAGTTCCTCCACTAATCACATTCCTCACTCGCTGTTTTACTACAATAAGTCACGTTGAGTTTTGTGCACCGCCGTCACACTTCATAGGAAATAACGGCACAGTGGCGCAGAAGCGGTTTTGTCACTTCTCATGTGAATGCGCCGGTGCTAAAGGGAATACGATATTCCAACATCAAGCATCTCCAGCATTAAGACGCATCAGGAAACAATAAAGAAGTAAAACTAAAGTGCAGCTTTTATTGTATTTTTATTGATGTGTAACTGTTAGTAATTGTATTTCAGTGTGTTTATATTATATTTGTGTTATTTTCAGTGTTTAAGTGTCAAAAACAACCTCATTATTTTACATGAGACTAAAATATCTGCAGCTCCACGGGACCATGGACGCATTAACAGGTTCCCCCAAACATCCTTATGGGAACAAATACCTCGAAACTCAGCGTCTTTAAAACTCAACACCCCTCCCAGAACCGGGTGACTGAGGTCCAGTTTTAAGGTACCGCGGTAATTCCTGAATCCTGGTACAGTAACTCCAGCTTACAGTTGATGCGCGGCGCTGGTTGGTGATCATGTGACCGCAGATGCGCTCAGGCTGAATGATTAATGGTGTTTAATCCTGAATCAGGACGTTGTGTGTTTAACCGCAGGAGGATTTAGGGACACAGGGACCGTCCTGGATCGAGAGAGGACGCCGTGGACCTGCTCCTGTACGGGGAATAACCTGAAGGGATTTTATATTGACCTTTAACCCCGTGTGCTGGACCGGGTGGGATGGTGACTCTGCTGGACTGATTGTTTCCTTCAGGTCCTTGTTTGCAGTGATGGAGTTTGTGTTTGTAATGATGTTTCTGTCTCCAGTCGTACCAGGTACCAATTTCCTTCCTCATTTACACTCGTGTGTTAATAAAACTCTGCAGGTTGTGATTTCATCTAAAATTTTACTTTCTATAAAAATTGTTCTGGCTAAAAGTTCTGATTTAATTTATTTTAGTTTATTATTTCTCACAGTGCTGAGGTTCACATCTCACTCATCAAATATTTATATTTATAACACCAAACCAACTGATCTTTTCAACCAAACCTTCTTTCTTTAAGTCACATCTAAAGCTGTATTTATTTATTTATATTTATTATTGATTTATATCTATTGTTATTTATTTAGTTCATTATTTTTATATTTATTATTGATGTATATTTTTTATTTGTGTATATTTATTTATCTATGTATTCTATTTATTATTTACTATTATTTATTTATTTATTATGTGTTATTTTTATAAATAAATTATTATTATTATTAATTCTTTATTATTTTTATTTTATATTTAATTATTTATTATAATTAATTTTTTTAAATATGTATTTATTCTATTTATTATTTGTGTATATTTATTTATTTATTTATGTATTATATTTATTGTTTATTATTATTTTTATTTATGTATTATATTCATATATTATATATTATTAATTTTTAAAATTATTTTTATATTTAATTATTCATTATAATTTTATTTTTAAAATATTTATTTATTATATTTATTATTTGCTTATATTTTTTTATTTTTTTATTTTTTATTATTTGTTTATTTATATTTATTATTTATGTATATTAATTATTTATGTATGTTTATTATTTGCTTATATTGATATACTGTATGTATTATATTTATTATTTATTTATATTTAATATTATTTATTTTTTCATTATTTTATATGCATTTATATTATTTATCATATTTATTTATATTTATTTATAATTATGGTTTCCATAAATGCATGAATATTGATCAGAAGTTTACATACCCTAGTCAGTAAAGCTTGAGTCGTGGAACAGCGGTCTCTTGTTCTGGAAGAAAACATAAACTGTCACTTTAATAATACAAAGAAGAATTTTGAGTATTTTTCCTGTTGGGCAACCCAACACCACTGTACCTACTGTACAGCACGTTGGGGGTAATATTATGCTCTGTGGTGCTGTGATTGCAGAGTGTTTATAATAATGTAAATATAATAATAATGGACCAGTTGACCCATCACTCCCAGTGGCTCGTGCAGAGTGGCACTCAGTCCCTGCCCTGTTATGCTTGAGCGACCCTGTGCGCTGTGGTGCCCGCCTGCCCCGCGGTCGTACCCATTAACCTACTTTCAGCCTGGACGTGTTTATTTGCGATGGGATTTCCAGACTGAGGGAGGCGTGTGGTGTTGGGAGTCGATACGGAGCGAGTAGGCAGTACATCAGGCGGATTAGCGCTGTGACAGGGTGGCGTACGCGGTGCCGGCGGTTCAGAGATAACCTGAATAATGCGGCAGAATGGCGAGCTGTCTGTCCAGCACTGATAAAGATTTCTCTGCATTCAGCCGCCGTCCGAACAGCCGTCGCGGCTCGTTACCGTAACCGCCCCTCCGATCGGGAGCAGATAAGATCAGAGTAATGAAGAGTCTCTGCTGGGTGCCCACACCAAGGTGTCCCGATTTAAACTGGTGCAGTCGATTCTGAGGAACATGGCTGCAATGCAACATCGTGTAATACACCAAAAGTATGTGGACACCAGTAATTAGTGTGTCCAATCAATAAATCACAATGTAAAAGGTAACTGCCTCCTGGTTACCCAGTCAGTTCACCAAATTTAGATAACTGACCAAAACCAGCATCTCTAACCATCAAAGTCAAGCTGCGACTGTAAAATTTCTACAAGAACACCAGGTCACCACCATTTCACGTGTAACGTATTACGAGGGATCTTCAAAAAGTTTCAAAAAGCTTCAAAAAGGTGAGGGTGGAGGAGGAGGAATCGGGCGTGTCTGAGACGCTTATAGTCCTGATTTAGCTCCATCTGATTTCCATCTGTTTGGAGGCTGAAAGAAGCTTTAAGGGGAAGAAGATTTTTATGTGATGATTATGTGATGATTATGTGAAAGCAGCGGCGCATCAGTGGCTACGAGCTCAACCAAAAACGTTTTTTGCTGACGGCATAAAAAAGTTAAAAAGTCTTTATAAACGGGTTTACTTGCCATAGAGATCTTCTGGGATGGGGCGAGTCACAGAACCATGCCCGTTTGCCTTGCCATTAGGGCCGGAATTGCTTTAACCAATAATCTCTGGGTCTCGTGAACTGGCTCCAGGTGGAGGCGCCTCTATTTAATCACGGGTTCATCCCCATGAAGTTGCATACTCTTGGTTCAATCCGGTTTAGATTTCTGTTGACGCAGATGTTGACACCCTTCTGTTATTTTTGGGAGCTTTGTAAGCCATCATCATGGAACCTGGGTGGGAGAGCGACCTCTAGAGGCAGCATGACGCTACTGTCACGTTTGGATCCACTCTAGGTGCAAGCTTACCAGTAGTTGGATTGACTTTCCCTGGTTTGTTTCCAGTTTCCTCCTGATTGTTTTAGGATGGTGGATTGAGTAGCTGGCCTTGCTTTGTTTCACTTTCCTGTATGTTTGCCTTGGTTAAGCATCCTATAAATTGGGTTCATATTCCAAATCTTGCAGGTACGGGGGTACACTTCGCGCCCCAGCAGCGAGGCACGACACGTTCTGCTATGATATTAAGTCTCGAAAGGCTGTAGGACCACACAGAACCACAGTAAGAGTGGCAGATCGACCCAGATTTCTCCAATGGTCTAGAGACAACTCATCGATCAGGTCACAGTGCGCCAACCTCAACCTCAACCTCATCCAACACAGTTGATTTAACAGAATAAAAGGAAGCAAATCTCTGCAGTCATGATCTAAAATCTAGTTGAAACCCTTCAGATGACGGGAGGCTGGAACAGCAGTAACTTCACATCAGGGTCCGTGAACGCCGCAACGTTCGACAAGCACAAATCAGATCCGAGACTCTGGGTTCTGGTCTGGCGTGTGCTGGAGATGAGATCTGACGTGTTATTAGCGCAGACGTGTTGAAGACCTGATAAGTGTCGGATGTTTCTCTCGGAGGAGACCGGCGCTCTAAAATCCACCTCACAACGAGACTCTGGGGGGAAATCAGGAGCTGCTGTTATGAAATTACGAGGAAATTAGATTTTTTAAACCCTGCAGTGAAAATATTTGTCGCGGAGACGATTGGAAACGAATCGTGCAGTGATTAAAAAAGCTAAACGTTTCATCTGGAGGGGTCGTACACGTTTATGTCCTTCAGCCTCCCATCATCTAATGAAATAACAACAGATCAGCCATAACATTATAACCACCTCACTGTCCATGTTATCAGCTCCACTTACCATATAGAAGCACTTTGTAGTTCTACAATTACTGACTGTAGTCCATCTGTTTCTCTACATGCTTTGTTACCCCCTTTCACCCTGTTCTTCAATGGTCAGGACCCCCACAGGACCCCCACAGAGCAGGTATTATTTAGGTGGTGGATGATTCTCAGCACTGCAGTGACACTGACATGGTGGTGGTGTGTTAGTGTGTGTTGTGCTGGTATGAGTGGATCAGACACAGCAGCGCTGCTGGAGTTTTTAAACACCGTGTCCACTCACTGTCCACTCTATTAGACACTCCTACCTAGTCGGTCCACCTTGTAGATGTAAAGTCAGACTATAGTCAGACTATTGTCAGTCCATCAGTGACAGTGAGGTGTTTAAAAACTCTCCAGCAGCGCTGCTGTGTCTGATCCACTCATACCAGCACAACACACACTAACACACCACCACCATGGGGGTCCTGACCACTGAAGAACAGGGTGAAACAGATGGACTACAGTCAGTAATTGTAGAACTACAAAGTGCTTCTATATGGTGAGTGGAGCTGATAACATGGACAGTGAGAGTAGAAACAAGGAGGTGGTTTTAATAGACACGCCCTCTTCTTGGGAGTGTAGGATGATGGGAAATGTGTCTGTGTGGAGAGAGAGCTAGGTTATCACACAGACCCATGGATTCCACAAGACATCGGAACTACTAGGTTGGAGCTTCTTCTACATTGTAGGCACTTTTGGGGATGGACTGGAGTTAGCACGGGCACTCTGACTGGCACAGAAGGGTTTGATGCACTGTGATCTTCTGTTGGTCCATACCAGACGCCACAACCTTCAGGCCTGGCATCAAGTCTTGACCAGTGCAGGTTAAATGGTCAGGAAAGAGAAGATAGTAGGGGGCACTGTCAAATTGGGAAGTAGATGATTCCCCCTCCAGCCCTTTCTCCCCCAAACATCCCTAACCGTGTCTGTTAGGAGCCCAACCAGGCAGTCAACAAAAGCAAACATGTTCTACTGCTTGAAATTTAAACCTAGTCCGTATTCTTCTGCAGGAGCAAAGCTGGAGGAGATACAGGAGGACGTCCAGATGCTTCCTCAAGATCCAGCCCTTCCAGAAGTGTCCTACCAGATCCTCAATGCAGATCATCTTCTTTTAAGAAATGTCCGTCAGGAATCAGCAGGAAATATCAGCCAGGAGACACCAAACCAACCCTTCATCATCGCCGGGCTCTCCGGCATACCGGCGATCAACGTTAGCTACGGACCGATGTCTCTGGAGCGGGCGATCCCTCTCAAACTGATCCAGACCGGGCCGAGGGTCCGAGCTTTCGTCCTGGCTCGTCAGGTCCGCTCGTCTTCCCCCGTCATCCGGATCCTCTTCTACTCCACCAGCATGGTGAACAGCATGGTGGAGGGCGGGTCGGGTCCGGGAGAAGCCGGGTACACCTGTGTTACAGCACACGCCTTCTGGAAATCCAAAGAGATCAAAGAGATCCGAGGAACCTGCTCCATCCGTGCAGATAAGGGCTTCTGCCTGGCCCAGCTGAGACCCGAACCGGCCTGGTTCAGCCCCGGGAACCCGAGATCCAGCAGGGAGCACCGAGCAGCTCTACGGAAAACCACGGTGGAGCTTTACTACCAGACCAGGCCGAGTCCTACCAGCCAGTGTGCTCCACAGGAGAGCAAGCAGACGGCCGGGGCGGAGTCCGGACCTGACCTGATGAAAGCCGGAGACGTGACTCTACTGCGCTCTCCACCGGGGAACCCGTCGTTCATGCGTCTGCGGCTGGGTGGACTCGTGATCATCCAAACCTCCTCCAGACCTCTGAAGACGATGGACACGGCGACCTTCTACGTCTTCCTCGCCAGTACCTCAGTGGTGGAGAACTTCATACTCAGGTGGGAACTTTTATGAGCTAATGTGAGGGCTAATGTGCCACACCCCATTCCAGCGCCATTAAAGAGTCACTTGACGATCCACATTTTTGGACCCATCTTAGAAACTTTGAGGGCAGTTGTAGCCTAGTGGTTGAGGTACTGGACTAGTAATCGAAAGGTTGCTGGTTCAAGCCCCACTACTGCCAGGTTGCCGCTCTTGGGCCCTTGGGCAAGGCCTCTACGTACATCATATGGCCAAAAGTATTTGGACACATTACATTTACATATTTCAGCATTTAGAAGACGCTCTTATCCAAAGTGACTTACAGTTGTGACGGTATACAATCTAAGCAATTAAGGGTTAAGGGCCTCGCTCAAGGGCCCAACAGTGACAACAGGCAACCTGGCAGTGGTGGGGCTTGAACCAGTGACCTTTCAATTGCAAGTCCAGTAAGGCCACTGCCTCCTGACCATGAGCTTGTATTAACGTCTGGTAGTGGCCCTCTCAGCTTCAGATCATTTCTGCTGAGAAGCTTCTCACAGGACTTTGAAGTTTGTCTGTGTGTGGGAATTTGTGCCCGTTTTTTGTATGGCCGGGCACTGATGATCAGTCGGTGTTCCGGTTCATCCCAGAGCTGTTGAGTGGGGTTGAGCTCAGGGCTCTGTGCAGGACACTGGAGCTTTTCTTCACGTCTTTATAAGTAGGCAGTTGTAGCTCAGCGGTTAAGGTACTGGACCAGTAATCAGAAGGTCGCTGGTTCAAGCCCGACCACTGCCAGGTTGCCACTGTTGGGCCCTTGAGCAAGGCCCTTAACCCTTGATTGTTTAGTCTGTATACTGTCACAGTACTGTAAGTCGGTTTGGATTAAAGCGTCCGCTAAATGCTGAAGATGTGAATGTAAATGTTTGGGTGTTTGAGCCGTGACTGTAGAGCAGCCAATCCACCTTTTGCATGCTTGTGATGTAAAGGAAACCCACTCTGTGCTGGCGGTGCCACTGTGCCGCCCCGGCACTGAGCAGTAATGAATAACGTATTTAAAGAGGATTAGAGAGACTCTGACGTGGTACCAGCTGTGTCCGTGGGGGTCAGAACGCCGGATTATTAAATTATAAAATTAATAACGCTCGTACTCGTCTGTAAACGTCCTGACGCGGTCGCTATACGTCCTCTCCGCTTTATAATCGAGTGATTCGGCGGTAAACACCCAGCGCCACCCTTAATGCCAGCCTCATTCATTCTGATAAGCGGCGGAGTTTAAGAGGAGGAGGAGGATAAAGCCGGAGCGATCCGGCACCGCTCGGTTCACAGTGCTGAATTATTTCTGTTTTTTATCCTCTATAAATAAATGCAGGGATTTAATGGAGCAGAGAAAACAAAACAGGTAATAATAATAATAATAATGGCCGGGCTCCTCCGGGGGCGAGAGGAACTCATTACTGAAGGTGCTGCGTTCGGCACAAAAACACCCAACAAACACAAAACACAAAAACTCACCGCACTGGCGCTCAGCTAAATCTAACTCACGTTTACATCTACAGCATTTAGTGGAGGTTTTTATCCAAAGTGACTCACAGCACTGTGACAGTACACTGTATAAACAATTGTGGGTTAAGGGCCTCACTCAGGGGCCCAAGAGTGGCTACTTGGTAGTGGTGGGGTTTGAACCAGCAACCTTCTGCTTACTAGTCCAGTACCTTAACCACTAGGCTACACCTGCCCTCAAATTTCTAAGATTTTGAAGGCCCAACATTGGTGACTTGGTGGTGGTGGGACTTGAACCAGCAACCTTGAGGGATATCCGATTACATCCGAGTAAGGCACGTCGCTGTACACACACATTTAATATCCCGTGACAGGAGGCGGAGCAAGCGTAGGTGATGCAAAGTGGGCGGAGTCTGTGACATAAAAAACCTGAGCAATGTTTAACTTTATGCAAATTAAAAGCAAAACGATATGGCGGCGACCAATAGGAATTGAGCACTGAGCAGAGCGGTGCACGCTTTATTTCCATCGTGAAGCACTGTGCTCAGTTTTTGGTTTCTAGATAATCGTTTCTACTAGAGATGAAGAGAAACTCACTGTCACGCTGTCAAACTTCCACAAACAGACGCAGCGACCGCAGCGACCGCAAAGAACAAACATGACTACACAGTCAGTGATGGACTACACCGGGGTGAAATTTATTTATAGACGAGCGACGCTTTCGGTGTGAACACAGGGCGACAAGCGATCAGCTATTTGGGTGACAGGATGTGAAAAATCGCTGCCGGTATGAGCGTAAGGTAAGGAGTCATGTCCCTCTGTGCTGTCACGTTTGGCCAGTAGAGGGGGCACGGAGGCTCAGTTGAGTGTGATCTTTCAATCACCTGCACCTGGGTGTCTATGCGCTCCAGGTGGAAGTTCTCCTATATATCACGGCTCCTCGCTTTCATCTCGCCATCCCCTTCGTTTTCTCTGAAGACGTGATGCCAGAATGCTCGGTCCAGTCCGACGTCCCTTTTCCGGAGTGGACCCACCCGTAAAAGCACTTCATGAACGGGAGGCGCCTGTCGGTAGGGACAGGGGTTCCGTTCATCCGGACCTGACCGGCAGGCTGATGGATCCCTGTCCTGTCCGTGTTCTCCATTGTGGGCTGCGAGTTTAGAAGGTCCTGCATGACATCTTGTCTTTAGTCCCATCCACCACCTTTGGCATGAATTAGAATTCCAATTGTATGCATACTTAGGATCGGTAGTAAACCCTGCAGTCATGTTCCACGACCTAGTGAAAAACCTCTTAGAGGAAATACTTATGTTTGGATGTACACTATACGGCCAAAAGTATTTAGACACCCGACCATGAGCTTGGTATTAAAACAGAGTGACCTGTGAGAAGCTTCAGTGTATGGGAATTTGTGCCCCTTCAGTGCAAAAACGCAGGACAGGTTTAAGACCCTAGGTGGTTCTGATGTTCTGGGTTGTTATGAAGTTGTGAATCATTACTCTGGATCTGATCAACAATCTGATCCTTGATTCTCCTGATCCTCCTGATCCTCTTGATCCGGATCCTCTGTACTGGATGTTTTCAGCTCAGTTTCTCACTGAGATTGATTTGGTCCTGAGAAAACCCTCAGACCCTCTTCACCCCCTCATCACCCCCTCTTCACCCCCTCATCACCCCCTCATCATGATTGAGTCGGGACCCGCGGGGACTGATGGGTAATCCGAGGCCTGATGGAGAATTACGGGAGGTGGTTTAACCCGGTGGAGAGCGTTTCTGTTTTCAGTCTGGAACTGCAAATAAGAGAAACATGTGTTTCTGCTGAAGTACACGTGATGGATAAAAGTATTGGGACGCCCCTCTTATTATTATTACATTCTATCTAATAACTGGTACTGAGAAGCCCTACCAAAAAAAGAGTGGCCCCAAAAAAAGGATGAGGGGTTCAAATGCTCGTATACTTGATCATATTAGTATTGCTGGATGGCAGTTCAGACATAGTTGGTCTCTTAACCCTCAATTGCTTAGACAGTGTACTGCCACAGTACTGTAAGTCAGTTTGGATAAAAGCGTCTGCTAAATGCAGAATATGAAAATGTAAATGATCCTGGTCAGGGTTGGAATGAATCCAGAGCCAACTGCTGGAACCAGGTTAAGCCCCACGTCATAAAGAATGAACCCAATCGCAACCCCCCCCCCCCCCCCCCCCCCCAAGAAAGAAATAGATCAGAGAGAGATTACAGAGAACTGATCCTCTATCAGCTACTCAATCCACCACTGAGTGACAACCTCACTCTTGAAAAAAGGCAAAGATAGGGAACTCCACAGGGAACTCATTAACAAAATACCTGCCTAGAGGTCTATAAAATAAATAAATAAATAAATACATATACAGTGTTTGTCTTTTCACTAACATATATTAATAAAAGTTGAACATTACAAAGACAGAAATGCCAAAGAGGCTCAATCGCGAGCTGCTACACACTGAAGACCTAGAAAAACTGGTACACCAGTCTGATACTGGGTAGATCCCCAACAGGAGCTTAGGACTGCAGAAATACCACCGGGCATGGACCCCACAAGCTCACGGAAACATTCTGTACGCAGTGAAGACCATATTACTTGCAAAACGGTCCGCGGTTCTGTCGTGTTCCGAGGTTTAGGATTCCTGTGTTCCACAGCGCGGTGCACGCCATCCCACACGTGTTCCATACCGTTCAGATCTGGTGACTTAAATTGGTACGACAAAACCCCAAAACCCCAAACAGAGACGAGTGTTCCTCTAACCATAATCGGCGTCTCTGGACGTGTGCTGGAAGCAGAGACGGGGACTCGAGTCCGAGTCGCACATAGCGACTTCAGACTCGACTCGGACTTGTTTCAAATGACTCGCAAAAAAATGATTCGTAAACAACAAGAGTCTCTGGTTTTTATTGCAGATCCAACATCATTCTGATCGTGTCATTTTCTGCTCTCTAATAATAATAATAATAATAATAATAATAAATAATTAATAATAATAATAATAATAACAATAATAATAATAATGCTCCGGTCGTCTTAACCCACAACACACTCAATGTGTAAATGTTCCAACCAGCTTCCGGTGTAGTGATGAAGCGTCGCTCCCTACTCCCTACACAGTTTACATTTAAAGCTTTAAATCAGGGCGTGTCCCGCCCCGTAATGAGGTCCGTTGGCCGGCGTGGATCAGTCGTCTCCTCGGCTGAAGGAGAAAGGTTGCTCTGAGATGAGAGACAGTGATGAGAAGAAGACGAGACGCTCGGTGTTGATTTTCTGTCTCTCGGAAGTCAGGTTAACATCGTTCACCTTTCACCGCCGTCCTCCGCCACGCCACGCTAACGTCTTCCATCCCGCCGCGCTAACGTCTTCAATCGCGCCGCACGCTAACTTCCTGACATTTTACGTTCGGAGTGTGAAATTAATCCTGAGATTTTCTAATCAGACTGAAAATAAAGTGAAAAAGCTTTAAAATAGAGTTGAGGAGCTAAACACAAACACAAACACCCCTATAATAATAATAATTCTATTATAAACTCCAGAACATGGATGGTTTTAACGTTCTAGTAGCAACAACAGCTCAGCAGTGTGTGTAATATAGCATAAAAACACTCATCACCGTGTTCCAAACTGAGTCCTTCTAAAAACACCATCATCACCCTCCTGTGTGTCTGAGGCCCCGCGGTGGACTGGCGTCCTGTCCGGGGTGTGTCCCCGCACTCTGGGACCCTGACCACAACCCTCCAGCACTTGGCTCCATCCTTTAATATCACATAACAAGAGTATCTAGTACGCAACATGTTCAAAAAGTATTGGGACACCAACCGTGAGCCGTTCCACAACCGCCTGCATTTACAGCCTTTCTACAAGACTTTAGAGGGAATGTGTCTGTGGGAATTTGTGCCTGTTCTGGTGTCGGAGGAGACGAGAAGACCTGGCTCACAGTCTGAGTGTAATTCATCCCACATGAGCAAAAGTATTGGGACTTTGACCGTGAGCTTGTTGAGTTCCAAAACCGCTTGTGGTTTATATTGAATATTGTAGCCTTTCTATAGGACCTGTGTCTGTTCTGATCTGGAAAGAGACGAGAAGGCCTGGCTCACAGTCCATGTGTAATTCATCCCACATGGGCAAAGTGTTCGGACCATGAGCTCATCGGACGTCAAGTTTATATCAAATCGCTCCGTCTTTCCTTTGTAGCTTTAATATCATCCGTTCCACTGAGAAGCCTCTCTACAGGACTTTAAAGGGAGTGTGTCTGTGGGAATTTGTACCTGTTCTGATCTGGAAAGAGATGAGAAGGCCTGGCTCACGGTCTGAGTGTAATTCATCCCACATGGGCAAAAGTATTCAGACTCCCGACCGTGTTTCTAAACTGCCTGCATTTATACTGAATATTAGTACCTTTCTACAGGACTTTGGAGGGAGTGTGTCTGTGGGAATTTGTGCCCAGAAGAGAAGAGAAGGTCTGGCTCACAGTCTGAGTGTAATTTATCCCACATGAATTGGTGGAGTTCAAAAGTGTTGAGTCGAGCAACCGGAGCTCCATCACACACGATTAGTTAAACCAGGTCTATATAGAGCCGCTTGTGCTCATGCTGGAGAAGAGCAGGACCTTCCCTAAACTATTGGCTGTGTTAAACGCGTATCATTCACCTCCTGTCGTTCGTACCCACCTGTTAGCGGTGGATGAGATAGACAGAGTGAAATGAAACGCTGTTTTTGAGTAGTTTGAGTGATCGGGGCTCATTATGCACCCGTTGATATTTTAGGATATTTGGTGATTGTTTTGTGAGCCATTATAGCAGGACGGGGGAATAACGCGCCCCAAATCCCCGTCTAATCAAATATCTGTCACCCGTCCAAGCGCTTTGTTCTCCGTATCAGCCTATTAGTGCCCGACGTCACCCGCTGTTAATGATGCTGCAGCTGTTCCTGGTGGCTGGAGCGCAGTCGGAGGATTGTTTCATATTTACGCCTCTGTTCTGCACCGCGTTTCCGTCTGGGTCGCGTTTATTCCCCCAAGAGAGCCAGAGCCCAGGTGCATCCCTAAACTGTTTAATATTTACGCCTCTGTTCTGCACCGCGTTTCCGTCTGGGTCGCGTTTATTCCCCCAAGAGAGCCAGAGCCCAGGTGCATCCCTAAACTGTTTAATATTTACGCCTCTGTTCTGCACTGCGTTTCCGTCTGGGTCACGTTTATTCCCCCGAGAGAGCCTGAGCCCAGATGCATCCCTAAACTGTTTATTATCTACAGCCTGAACCACCTTTTACCAACCTGCATCAGCGGATACGATACACACCACACGGGCAAAAGTATTGGGACGCCCCGTCAAATGATTAGATTTGCATTTACATCTTTAGCATTTAGTGGACGCTTTTATCCAAACTGACTTACAGTACAGTATACAGTCTAAGCAATTGAGGGTTAAGGGCCTTGCTCAAGGGCCCAACAGTAGCAACCTGGCAGTGGTGGCGCTTGAACCAGCGACCTTTCGATTACTAGCCCACTACCTTAACCTCTAGTCCACACCTGCCCTCTACAACGTCTCTCAGCTGCCTCCTGAATCGGAACTCCGACTGCTGAATGATTCCAGGTCTGAGCCCCGTTATTATGAAATTATAAACAGTTTAGGGAAGGTCCAAACCTCTCCTGTTCCAACATGAACAAACTCCTGCCCCGAGCCCTGAGCTCAGCCCCACTCAACAGCTCTGGGATGAACCGGGAACACCGACTGATCCATCAGTGCCCAGTCGTATAAATACACTTGCTTTCATGGTTTGACTGAATGAGCACAAATCCCCACAGACGTACTCCACAGTCTTGTGAGAAGCTTCTCAGAGAAGATCACACAGATGTCGCGCTGTTTTCATACTGTTTGTGTTTGAAACAGGACGACCGACAGCTCATGGTCAGGCGTCCAAATACTTTTGACCCTCTAGTGTATATAATGTATATAGTGTATATAATGTTTATAGTGTATATAATGTATGTAATCTATACATATATAATGAATGTACAGAGCGTGTTGAAGCTAATTGGTTGTTCTCTGTCTTTTCAGGACCAGCATCGAGAGGGGAATGTCATTCAGCACCGCCCGACCCAGTGACCCCCAGCTGTGGGACATCACCCTCACCCCTGGGACAGGGGGCAACACCCAAACACTCTCAGTGAGCTGCCAGAGGAGGGGCGCCCCCCCCCCCCCATTCAGCCTATAGAAAGCACCCGGAGTTAAAACACACACACACAGGCGCAGAAAGAACGGGTGACCAGAGGTAAGGTTCGAACCCAGGTCTCCGGAGACGTGATGCTGTACGGCATCCACACCACCAGCTGCTCCAACCTCCAAAATCTGGCTACCGGTCGACATTCCAATTCGTCTCAAGATGTTGATGAGTTTTTTCATTCCAAACCTGTCAAACCACTAGGGGGCGCCGTCATCTACATTATTCATTTAATACACCTGTCAGCAGTGGGCGTGGCCGAAACACCCAAACACGGTAACTAGTACCCGTGTCCACATATTTTATGGTCAGAGGGTGAGAGTGCTGTAGGGATTCCCTCTGCTGGCTGATCAGGGGATAATAGAGATCAGTGCGTGACTCTCCGTGCGCAATACGGATCTCCGCATGAACCTGACCTGCAGGTGAAAAGAAGCGGTTGGTGCTGCACACGTGTCGGAGGGGGCGTGTGTGTGTTAGTCACTGCCCTCCTCAGTCAGGAGTGGAAGTCTGCCATCTTTTGAGTGAACAGGCACAAATCCCCACAGACGCACTCCAAAGTCTCAGGAGAGCGGCTGTAGTCCTAGCTGAATGATCACACAGAGGTCAGTCGGTCAGTGTCCGAATACTTTTGACAGTATTGTGTATTAAAAGTAAAATTGAGTTATTTGGGGGGGGGGGGGGGTATAACTACCCAGCAGCTGATAATTACCCAGCAGCCCTTGCTTCCTCCAGCTGCCTCCCTCAGGATGACCCATTTAACTGTAATCACCCTGATAAATCTGCACTCGTCCCAAAACATTAGAGAGCAGATCTGATATTAATCACCACACCCGTACACGCCGGGCATGATGGGAACTCTCACGCTCATGTGACCCGCCGCCACGCCCCGCCCCACCCAACCCCACCCCACCCCGCCCCGCCCCACCCCGCAATCCTCGTTCAGGATTACAAACAGCAGGGACAGCACACACACACACACACACACACACACACACACATTCTAAAACACACACACACACACACATTCTAAAACACACACACACACACGCACATTATAAAACACACACACACACACACACACACATTCTAAAGCACACACACATACATTCCAAAACACACACATACACACACATTAAGACACACACACACACACACATTCTAAAACACACACACACACACATTCAGACACACACACACACATTCTAAAGCACACACACGCACATTATAACACACACACACACACACACACACACATACATTCTAAAACACACACACTTGATCATCCAGGGTAGGTCCGCCGTGTCCCCAAAAATCAGAGAGATAAAAACGTGCTGCCATCCTAATGCCAGCGGATAAACAAAACCGGACCCGACTGAGCCTGGCGTACGGGTTCAGGGAAAAAAGCAGGATGCCAAACAGAAGAGTCAGCAAGTCTATAAGAGAGAGAGGCAGTGATGTATAGAAACACTCCCACCTGGAGCCAATTAACTCTCAGTGTAATCATCCGCGCCTCCAGGCCCCCTCTGCTGGTCAAACTGGCACAGCGGGTGAAGCCAAATCCTGCAACCAGACCCAACTGAACCCGTCGCCAATCCAACAAGGTGAAACGTGTCTCTGTATGTAGAAAACGATGAAATCAGATTTTCCTGCGTCGACTTCCTATCAGCAGAGAAAATAACGAGAGAAAATAATCATGAAAATAATGAGAGCAGAATTTCCTTCATCACGAGGAAACGTCGTACGATCAAGCGTCCACAAACATAAAACACATCAAAATCTGATACGCCGATGATAGAAATTTGCAGAAGGCGCATCAGGGCTCGTTATATTAGCGGCTCTTATTATAGAGAAACGTCCCATGATGCCTCTGTGCTGATGAGATCGGAATGGAATTCCAATACGAGCCGAAACGAACCTGAAAAGTGTCGGTACGAGACTGTTGATGCTGCGAGTGATTAACGGCGTTTAATTCACAGAGGAGAACAAACTGAACCGTGTACTTTTATGACCACAGAACACGTGTCCACTGTATTTCTGTCCATCTGAGATGAGCTCAGGCCCAGAAACCTCAATAGAATTGATGCAGCGGTGGACGATGTTAAGTAACAACGGTTTTCTGAAGTGCTCCCAAACCCCCGTGGTTACATTTATCACAGCAGCATGATGATTCAGATTAACGGTGTTTAATTCATAGAGGAAAACTTGGTGTCCATATTTTTTGAGAAACAAGTAGAGTAGAACAGAGTTTCAAGTTGCGTTTCTCGATGCAGCGGTGGACTGTGTTAAGTAATAACAGTTTTCTGAAGTGCTCCAAAATGGCCACGGAATACATGTCCACTGTATTTCGGTCCATCTGAGACGAGCACAGGCCCAGAGAACTCAACATTTCTGTATAGAATTGATGTAATAGAGTTTCAGGTTGTGTTTCTGGATGCAGCGGTGGACTGTGTTAGGTAACAACGATTTTCTGAAGTGCTCCCAAACCCCCGTGGTTACATTTATGATGATTCATGATGATTCAGATTAACAGCGTTTAATTCACAAAGAAAAACTTGGCGTCCATATTAAAAAAAAACACGTTGAACCGTGGACTCTTCTGACCACAGAACACATATCCACTGTCTTTCGGTCCATCTGAGACGAGCTCAGGCCCAGAGAACTAGAATAGAGTAGAGTTTCAGGTTGTGTTTCTTGATGCAGCGGTGGACTGTGTTAAGTAACAATGATTTTCTGAAGTACTCCCAAACCCATGTGGTTACATTTATCACAGCAGCATGATTATTTAGATTAACGGCGTTTAATCCACAAAGGAAAATGAGCTGAACCGTGGACTCTTCTGACCACAGAACACATGTCCACTGTCTTTCGGTCCATCTGAGACAAGCTCAGGCCTAGAGAACTCAGCATTTCTGTATAGAATTGATGTAATAGAATAGCGGCAGACTGTGTGCAGGAGGAACGGTCCTGATCTGTGACTAACGACGGTTCCTTTTCAGAGGTCTGCTGGAGGTCCTGCAGCTGGACTTCGACCTGCGGGAGCAGGGCGACCCGCCGGAGAGCCGGACAGTCACGTGGCGTCTGGAGGTGCCAGGGAGGACCGATCAGGACGAGGGAACCATAAAGATCCACACGGTGCAGAAGGACTACGTGGGCATCGCGCCGCTCATCAGGGTGAGCACCAGGGTACCAGTGATTCACTCATCAACTTAGAAACAGGTTTAGAATTTGATCCCTGCATGAAAAACACACTTCAAAAAAGTTGGGGTGGGGGCGTGTTCCCCCCTGAGTTCCTCCCTGTGTTCCCCCCTGTGTTCCCTCCCGTGTTCCCTCCCGTGTTCCCTCCTGTGTTCTCTCCTGTGTTCCTCTCTGTGTTCCCCCTGTGTTCTCCCCTGTGTTCCTTCCTGTGTTCCTTCCTGTGTTCCCCCGTGTTCCCCCCTGTGTTCCCCCTGGGTTTCATCAGCGTTCCTATTAATTTCTACTTTTTAATGCGTGTGGAACTGAGGACACTCATGGTTGCTAACAGTCCGTGCTCGCCGTCGTCTGATTCTCCTCTTCATGATGCGCCGCACATTTACAACAGGAGACAGATGTGGACTGCAGGCAGGCCTGAATCTTTCCACAATATTAAGTACGGTAGATGGTGAAAGAGACAAAGTGATTTTCATTGTAAAACACCGGAAATAGGAAAAGGCGTCGCCTTGATGGCAGCACGTGTCTCTAAAATCCCAAAATACGCTTCCGCGTCAGTGGTACCTTCACCCATGTGCAGGTCACACATGCATGGACACTGATGGATTTTGGACCTGATATCAGTCTGGATGGTCCATTTAGTTTTTGACTCGTCTGACCACAGAACACGTGTCCACTGTCTTTCGGTCCATCTGAGATGAGCTCAGGCCCAGAAAACTAGAATAGAGTAGAATTTCAGGATAGAACAGAGTTTCAGGTTGTTTTTCTTAATGCAGCGGCGGACTGTCTTCAGTAACAACGGTTTTCCGAAGCCCCCGAGCCCACTTATTAGGACTCATAGGTCACCACATTCAACAGTGGTTATGAGTTCCACCCCACACAGACTGAAATCTCAAGTTTCCCTGAATCTTTCCACAATATTATGTACGGTAGATGGTGAAAGATCCAGGAGAATTAACTCATCACAGATTCTTCTTTATACAAAGTGTCCCAACTTTTAATCAGGTGGCAACAGCTTGGGGAAGGTCCTTTTCTTATTCCAGCATAGGAATAAGACCCAGGACTGGTCAGCAATTCCCACAGTCACACTCCACATTAAATTTTAGAACAGGGTGTCCACATATTTTTGCCACGTTATTTTTTGTGCGTGTAAACGTGAAGTGGATCCAATACAATCTGAAGTGGTTAACCGGGTTTTTTTCCTCTCACCGTATCCATCGTCGTTCTCTCAAATGGCCATTTGACGTAAAACTGGCATGAAGAGGTGATGAATGCCCGCGCGATGCCCACTGTCGCTGGTACACGGGGGCACCGAGCGCCCATGTTTTATTTATTTAGTGTCAGCGAAAGATGACTCCGGCTCTAAACCAGCGCATTAATCATTCAGAGCGTCTCGGCCGAGCCGCCGGCGTGTTTCATTTGGCCCCGGGCCTGATGCCCGTCCTGATGCCAGCTCGATGCCCCGTCGTCTTTGATACGGCCGTGCCAGCTCGGGTCGCTCGGTGTCTTATCCGGCCCTGATGAAACGGACGTATATTTAAAAGACATAACCGCTGTCGGGATCGGCCCGAGCCTGGCGCCGCGCCCTCGCTCGCTCTCACGTTAATGCCCGCTCTGAGCACCCGAGCCTGGCATCGCCGACTCACCCTGCCATGCCCACTCTGTTTCATTTAAAACTCTGAATTTATGATCAGATGTTATGCTTTTTAATCACCGCTATAAACCGAACCATAAAGTGATGCGGTCAAAAGTATTCGGACGCCTCTTCTGATTATTAAATGTGTGTGTGTGTGTGACTGTGCAGCAACAGTTTAGGGAAGGACCGTTCTTGTTCCAGTATGAAGAAGAGCTTCCTGCATTATGGGGTTCGTCTGGTCCTCAGGAGGTTGGTTAGACCGCAGCACCGTCACTGTCCTGCTAAGACACCACCTCGAGTTCTTCTGGCTTCAATCCTGCAAAAGTGTCCAGATACTTTCGGTCCATTCACGTTTCCTTCCGCTCCAGAAGCAGCTCGGTGGTGATCACGATGCTCCCGCCACCGTACTTCACGGTGGGTTTGGTGCACGCTTCATCTGAACTGTGTTCTGATTGGTCCAGGATCGCGGGGTGTAGTGTGGGCATTTCGATGCTCTGTGCTCTCGGTGTATCTGCTGTTCCTGCTGCTTTCGGGTCGTCCTGCATCGTCCTGGTTTCTCTCTGAGTTCAGGAGATCCTAGGAGTCGCCCACCTTTCTCACAGGGCTGGCACTGCCCACCTGAGCGATGCCCCCCCCCCCCCCCCTCGTTAATCCACGGTGTGTATGTTTGTTGCAGGAGCCGGAGCTGGTGAACACGGCCGTGCTGACCGGTAAGAAGGTGTCGGTGCCGGTCCGGGTGCTGGGAGTGGAAGCGGACGGCTCAGTCACCGAAATCACCAACTCCACCTTCTGCACCTCTGCTCACGAGGACACGCTAAAGGTCACACACACACCCCAAACATGTGTTTCCACCAGGATGTTTTCTACCCCGTCCTGTCCCCTATCCTGACCTCCTGTTCTGCCCCCTTCTTGGCCCGTCCTCCCCCTGTCACACCCCATTCTGCTCCCTGTCCTGCTCGCCATCCTGCATCCATCCACCTCGTCCTGTCCCCAGTCCCACCCCAATACAGCCCAGTCCTGCCCTTGTCCAGCTCCCTGTCCCACCTCCTTGTTCAGCTTCTCATTCAGCTCCCCATCCTACACTCATCCTGTTTCCCATCCTGCCCCCTCTGTCCTACTCAGTCCTGTCCCCGTCCCGTCCTGCCCCCATCCTGCCCTCGTTCCACCCCATCAAGCTCCCTGTTTAGCTCCCTGTCCTGCTCGCCATCCTAACTTCCGTCCCACCCTGTCCTGTCCCCTGTCCCACCTCATTCTGCCCCAGTACTGCCCCTGCCCCAGCTCTCTGTTCAGCTCCTCATTCCTGCCCCCCGTCCCCTTCCCGCCCCGTCCTGCCCCCGTCACAGATCAGAGAGGAGACACACTCAGTGTGGACACCAGACTCAGATGTAGACGGGTGTTTCCTGTAGTCGGAGCAGATCCTCACTCAGTTTCGTTATTTCCCCGAGCTGAGACCTTTGTCCCGTTATTATCAGATCAGTGTCCGGCGCTGCGCCTCTTTAGCCATCCTAACTTCCGTCCTGACCCCATAACCTGCTGAGGGTTTTACGGCAGGTTATGGGGTCAGATCCCGAAATAAATCCTACTTCAACCTGTCAGACTTACTCACACTCACAGAGAAACACGTTTAGTATGTGGACACCGGAGCATGAGTCTGGTAGTGAGTGTGATTTTCTGAGAAGCTTCTCACAAGACTTCGGAGTGTGTCTGTGGGGATTTCTACAATATCTCAAACACTTTCATGACTGAGGCAGTTTGGGGAAGAAGGTGCGCTGTTTTGCCCCCCTCAGGTTTCGGAGAGGTGCGATTACGTGTACGTGAACGGGAAGGAGAGCAGAGGGAGGGTGAAGACCACGCTGAACTTCACCTACAGCTACCTGAGCGCTCAGCTGGAGGTGAACGTCTGGATCCCTCGCCTGCCGCTGCACATCCACCTGACCGACCCCCAACTCAGCCAGATCAAAGGATGGAGGGTCCCCGTCGCTACCGGCAACCACAAGTGAGCATCACTTAGGACCAATAGATTGTGGACGCCTGATATTTAGCAGATAGTTTTATTCAAAGTGACTACAATTATCATAGGATGCAGTTCAAGTGATTCAAGGTTAGGGGCCTCGCTCAGGGGCCCAACGTTGGCCATTTGGCACAGTTACGCATAGTAACCAAAGTTCAGCGCATAGTAACCAATCAGAGTTCAGAGTTCAGCGCATAGTAACCAATCAAAGTTCAGTTTATCACATAGTAACCAATCAGAGTTCAGAGTGCAGCACATAGTAACCAATCAGAGTTCAGTTTATCACATAGTAACCAATCAGAGTTCAGAGTGCAGCACATAGTAACCAATCAGAGTTCAGAATGCAGCACATAGTAACCAATCAGAGTTCAGCACATAGTAACCAATCAGAGTTCAGCACATACGTAGTAACCAATCAGAGTTCAGCACAAAGTAACCAATCAGAGATCAGTTTATCACATAGTAACCAATCAGAGTTCAGAGTTCAGCACATAGTAATCAATCAGAGTTCAGTTTATCACATAGTAACCAATCAGAGTTCAGAGTGCAGCACATAGTAACCAATCAGAGTTCAGAGTGCAGCACATAGTAACCAATCAGAGTTCAGCACATAGTAACCAATCAGAGTTCAGCACAAAGTAACCAATCAAAGTTCAGTTTATCACATAGTAACCAATCAGAGTTCAGAGTGCAGCACATAGTAACCAATCAGAGTTCAGTACATAGTAACCAATCAGAGTTCAGCACAAAGTAACCAATCAAAGTTCAGTTTATCACATAGTAACCAGAGTTCAGAGTGCAGCACATAGTAACCAATCAGAGTTCAGCACATAGTAACCAATCAGAGTTCAGCACATAGTAACCAATCAGAGTTCAGCACATAGTAACCAAAGTTCAAAGTTCAGCACATAGTAACCAGAGTTCAGCACATAGTAACCAATCAGAGTTCAGCACATAGTAAGCAATCAGAGTTCAGCACATAGTAACCAGAGTCCAGCACATAGTAACCAGTGACTACTGGGATTTGTGCTCTCGTGTATTGTGTAATGCTCTGTTCCTCCAGACTGAGTCGGGACGGTGATGAAGACGAGGAGAAGAGGACGCGAGGCTGCAGCGTCCAGTACCAGCACAGTCCGGTCCGAGTGTTGGCGGCGTTCATGGCGGACGCCGGCGACTCCACCCCTTCTGAACATTTCCTGGGTCCTGATTGGCTGGTGGATGTGACCCGCTTGGTTCGCTACTCTCTGAGGGTCGTGGATACGAGCGTGGCTCAGCTGTACAGAGGAACCGTGATCGGTGGCAGAGCGCCCGGCGTCACCACCGTACAGGTAACGGTCCGGACGATCCGAGCCGAACTGTTTAGTATGTTCTCCTTGTAATGGATGAGATGCCTGCGCTAATACACTGGCACCTTGTCTGCGCTGCCTTTCTGCCTCACACCCAGTGTTGAACCCGGGTGACGCTGGGTTCAATTCCCAGTCTGTTGAGATGGCATGCTGTTCAGCTCCCCATCCTGCCCCCTGTCCCACCCCATCCAGCTCTACCTGTCCTGCTTGCCATCCTGCCCCCTGTCCCACCCCATCCAGCTCCCTGTTTAGCTCCTCATCCTGCCCCCTGTCCCACCCCATCCTGTCCTTTGTCCTGCTTGCCATCCTGTCTCCATCCTGTCCCCCTTCCTGCCCCATCCTGTCCCCTGTCCCACCCCATTCTGCCCCAGTCCTGCCCCTGTCCCACCCTTGGCATGTTCTCCCTGCAGGTACTACAATTCAGCCTCCCGACAAACATACCAGTATGTGCAGTGGCTTTGGCAAAAGTATTTGGACGCCCAACCCTGAGCTCTGTGTGATCTTTTCAGTTAGAACAGCCGACTTTGAAGAACGTCTGTGGGAATTTGTGCCCGTTCAGTTGTACAAAAGATGACAGCATCTGTATTTGTATGCCTGGGCGCTGATTGATTGCACAGTCGGTGTTCCGGTTCATCCCAGAGCTGACTAGTGAGGCAGAGCTCAGGGTCTCTGTGCAGGAATGCTGGAACAGTAAAGGTCCTTCCCTAAACCGTTTTCTCTTGCCGTTGCCAGGTAACGTCGCCCCTGTCCGGCGCGGTGCTGGCCGAAAGGACGGTGCGGGTGCTGGATGATAGGGTGAGCGTGGTGGATCTGGGTCTGCGGCTGGTTTCGGGACTGGCGCTCTCGCTGCGGCTCCGCCCGGGCGGCGGCAGGGTCATCGTCGCCACGGCAACCACCCAGGATGCCATGCGCAGCCTCAAACAGGTAGGTCTGTTCGCCGGGTCCTTCGCTTGAGCTGGTCGATACCAGGCGGGTTCTGTTACTGAGGGAGGGAGGGGTGAGTGGTGGAAGGGTTCACGTCATCCACAGCAGTAGGTTCAAATCTCAGATCCTCCAGACTCCTGGGTTCCTAAAAGATCTCACGGCTTCTTCATGGAACTGAGGTTAGAGGAACATTTGGGATCTTCTTGCTTTTGAAAGGTCCAAACTTTTAGCCAGTCCATGAAGGGTCTCCATGGTCTCTGGAGAAGAAAGAAGCTCAGGTTCTTCACCCCTCAGGTTCAGGTTCTTGGTCTGGAGAACCAGCGTTCTCTTCACCTCAGTCTGAGACGTTCTCCGGTCTCTAGGTCAATGTTTTTCAAACCCAGGGTCAAAAAAATGCTCAGTTTGTTCCTCACGCTGTGTATTTGTCCCTCGGGTTTCTTGAAAAACGACAACTGATCCACGCTCATCAAGGGGGTAGCGCCATCTCCTCACAGCCACAAGTCCCGGTGTATGTGGTCCAAAACTTCAAAAATATGGAAACGTCCCCAAGGAGAACGTTCTCCACTCTTTAGGTCAGGGTTCTTCAAAGCCTTGGTCGCGACCCTTGGCTGGCATATAAACACGTAATGAACTTGTACATGAGCGCCCCCTTGTGGAGGCTTTACGTAACACCTTGTAAACCACAGTGGGACCAGAGGTGACCCGTAGTTGGCGTAAATCCCGATGGCAGTGGTTTGATTTCCACCCCGACCCTCCGTGACGTAACTCTCCTCTGTGTTGCTTTGCAGGAGGCAGCGGTGGCGTGCTGGCTCCGGTTCGGCGACGGCACCCGGGCCCCTCTGGACCTGTTCGATCCGAGCACCTACGCCCTCGCCGTGTCCTCCTTGGATAAAAGGGTGGCATCTGTGCCGGGGATCCCAGGCCGCGTGGTGGTGGTGGCGGAGTCGGAGGGGCAGGGGGCGCTGCTCCGGGCCGAGCTCTCCGTCTCCGAGGCCTGTCAGAAATACAAGCGCAGGAGCAAGCTGGCCGTCGGCACCGGGTACGTCAAGGTCAAGTTTGTTTCGGACGAGAGATCAGAGGTGGAGGATCTGGGCGATGTGGGTCCGACATCTTCGCCGGGCACGCGGGAGGGCACGAGGATGGAAATCCCCGCTGTGCCAACCGAGTCCAGCCTGCAAGAAGCAACCAGAGACGATAAACCAATCAGGGCGACGCCCGGCACTGAAAAAGCTCCGGCCAACATTTCGGTTAAAAACCACGGAAACCTGATCGACCCCTCAAACCAGGACCGAACCAAACACACAACGCCAACCACGGAGCGAGACCTGGCACCGGGCATCTTCACAGACATTGAAATCTGGATCTACGTCCTGCTGGGCGTGGCCTGCTTGGGGATCATGGTCGTTCTGGTCAAGTGCACCGCTCACAACCCAAACTCCAGCGCCAAGAAGCCATCCCTCCAGTGCCGACACCCAGAACGCCCTGCCCACCACTGGGTACGCCTGGTAACCCCTGCAGAGCAATGCCGTGCGGTCCCGGTCGCAACCGTCACCGAGCCGGAGGCACCAGGTCCGAACGAGAGGCCGAACCCTGCGGAGACGCCCGGACTTCAGGAAAGAACCGCCACTCTGGGCAGAAGGAGCGCCACGCTGCCACCTTCGAGGTCCGCCGGTCCGCTGGCAAAACCAGTCCGGAGCGAGCCGCTGCACTCGCCCACTAGCAAGAGGAACCAGGTCCAGTTCACCACCTTCACCACGCTGGACATCAAACACCTAGCAGCACTCAAGAGGAACTGGCTGGACTTCGGCTGGCACAACCAGGTCGCAACGGGTCATTTTGCCAGCCAGGAAGATCCTGATGGTCAGGCTGGCATCGCTGAGCAGACGGTGGAGCGTGGTGAGGTGAAGGATGATGCTACTAAAGTTCACTGGCCGGTGGTCAAACCAGTGGCACGACTTTAATGTCCGGCAGCGTGGTGGCACAGCTGGTAGAGTGGGTGCAGCACAGCAGCATTATTCCTGACCTCCTGGGTTCGATCCTTACTTTAGAGCTCTCTCTCTGTTAGAAGCCTGGAAGAACATGCCAAAGTTTTCAGAGACAGTAAGTGGAGGCAGATTTTGTAACCAGGCCTGGAGTTGTGCAACACCCACATGACCGACTGAATGAACCGGATGAACGTTCCTCTATTAACAGTTTGTTTTTATTCTAATTTTATTCTTTAGTTTTTTAAAATCAGAATTAATATAAAATAAAATTAAAATGTAAAATAAATTATTTGAATTAAAGTCTCTAATACAAACAATAAAAAACGTTTTTACTCTTTATTTCGTCTCTCATCTTCTGTTAAAGATCAGATTATAAATTGTGTATAAATATTTATATCAATAAAATAAAAAAGCAATAATAATAATAATAATAATAACAAGAATAACAAGAATATTAATAATAATAATAACATATTAATACAAATAATAATAATCATATAACAATAATAATAAACAATATCTTTACTATTTATTATAATATGGATAAAAATACAATTATTATTAATAAAATAAATATTATTACAAATAATAATAATAATAATATTCTGTAAATGCAATTAATAATAAAATCTTTATTATTTATAGTAGTACCTGTAATAACAATAGTAATAATAATAATGATAATAATATGAACAAAAACAACAATAAAATTAATATTAAAAATAGAAATAGTAATAGTAATAGTAATAATAAAATGCCATTAATAATATTTAAAATAATAATAATATTTAAAATAATAATAATAATATTTAAAATAATAATGTTAATAATAATAATTGTCTTAAATAATAGTAATAATAATATAATAATGATAATAATAATATTTAAAATAATAATAATAATAATAGTAATAATAATAGTAATAATAAATATAATAATAATAATAATAGTAATAATAATAGTAATAATAATAATAAATATAATAATAATAATAATAATAATAATAATATCTATAATGTTTTATTCCCAGTATAAAATGAATCCCAGTTTAGCGTCTCCAGTGTGGAACGTGTTCAGTATTTCAGGATAAAAATATAAGAGCAGCTCATCGAACCTTCTCACCTCCATCAGCTGCTTCTAACAGCCACCACGAAGCTCCTAATCGAGCAGGCTTTATCTCCTCAGTACAGACTGAGATCAGAGGTGTGGGGGTTCCAGTCCCAAATCTTTACCTCTATTACACACCTGTATGATTCAGTCTCAGAAACACACATTAACCCCACAATGAAGAGTGTGTCTGTGGGAATTTGTGCTCATTCTGTTTAAACAATAACATTAGGGAGGTCAGATACTGATGTTGGACAAGAATGACTGGCTCACAATCAGTGTTCCGATTCATCCCAGTGTTGTTCAGTGTGGTTGAGGTTGGGACTCTGTGCAAGCCACTGAAGTTCCTCCACACCAGACCACGTCTTCATTGGTGTCTAGTGCTCAGAGACTCAGTAAGGACCTTCCCTAAACTGTTGGCACAAAGCTGGAAGCTTTTATATATCAGAAATGTCAGGAGGGTTTCTGAGGACGAGCTGCTGGTGGAGAGGAGCTAATCTAGAACAAGATCTTCTCCAAACCCCTGAGAGCAGGATGATCTCCTGAAGGTTCCTCGGTTGTTCTGATGGAGCTACAGTGGGAGGGAGGTGGAGGGCTGATAGCTCTCTCACATCCGCCGCGGGTTTAGCTGAGATGGAATAATAAGTGGATGTTCCTGAGCTCAGGGAGCCGCAGCTTCACCTGAGGAAGAGATTTAATCTTCAAAACCACCCGAGATCCTCAGAACGATCCATCAGAACAACGAGGTTCACTCTCAGGGCTGATCTGGAACACAACTGCAGGAACTTTTCCCCATCAGGTCTGAAGAACCGCTTAAAGTGACTGAATTCATGAGTTTCAGCCACAACAGTTACTAACAGGTGTAATACATCAAGTAAGCTTAGGAGATGAAAGGCTTCCAGCTTTGCAGCAACAGTTTACGGAAGGACCTTCACTGCTCAAGCATGAGCTTTATACAGACATGAAGAAACTTCACCTCAGCCCCACTCAACAGCTCCGGGATGAACCGGAACACTGACTGATCAGTCAGTGCTCAGCCGTACAAATGCTGCCCCCTATTGACTGAATGGGCACAAATTCCCACAGACACACTCCAAAGTCTTGTGAGACGTTTCCGTTTGTAATGCCGTTTTTTTTTTTTAATTGGACGTCCAACAAGCTCATGGTCGGGTGTCCAAATACTTTTGGCTTCAAGCTGTATGTTTAATGATACACATCAGGACTTTATACGGCCAAAAGAATGTGGACACTCCTGCTTGGTGTTGAGTTCATGTTGCAGCAACAGTTTAGGGAAGGTCTTTTCCTGTTCCAGACATGAAGAGAAGCTCCAGTGTGCTGCACAGAGCCCTGAGCTCAGCTCCACTCAACAGCTCTGGGATGAACCGGAACACCGACTGATCATCAGCACCCAGCTGTACAAATGCTGCCCCCTAATGACTGAATGGGCACAAATTCCCACAAAGGGGAATTTAAGATCTCTAGAAGGGAACTTTGGATCCCTACCGGAGCGTCTAGAGGGGAATCGGAGCGTCTGGAGGGGAACCGGAGCATCTAGAGGGGAATCAGAGGGTTTGGAGGGGAATGGGAGGTTTTGGAGGGGAATCGGAGCGTCTGGAGGGGAATCGGAGGGTTTGGAGGGGAATCGGGGCATCTAGAGGGAAATCAGAGGGTTTGGAGGGGAATTGGAGGTTTTGGAGGGGAATCGGAGCGTCTGGAGAGGAACCGGAGCGCCGGCACGTTTAGATTTGGTGGAAGTGAGTTCTGTTTATTTCCTGCAGGCTAATAGAAGAACTTGGTGTATTAGCGGCTCTGCTAACGGCGCTCGAGCCTCAGGCGTTTGTCCCCCTCTGAAACGACGCGCTGAGAGAACAGAGAGACGCCGGAGGAGACAGAAGCCACGCCCGGACCCCCCGCGTCACGGAGCGCTAGATCCTCCACAGAGGAACCTTTCAATGAGAGCAAAAGATAGAGAAGCTCGAGTCCTGTGAGGAGGAACCTGAGAACACAGACTGGCACTGGCACGCTGGCACCTACACGCTGGCACTGGCACGCTGGCACCGGGGAGCACAGGTGAGGAGAGAACACCCGGAGAACAGAGGAACATTGATTTCTTTTTTAGAGGAAACAGGGAGCCGTTATCGAGCGGAGCGCTGAGGGAGCCGGATACGTCCCACGAGGACGAGCAGGGTCAGAGGTCACCGAGCTGAAACTCGTCCAGCAGATCATTACCCAGCGCATCTGAGAAGCGGGTACGGATCTCAGACCCTTCTGAATGGTGCAGACACTTTTAACAGACGGGAATATCACGGCCGTCTCAGGATTGAATGACTGCTGGAAATGTCTTAACCTATCGACCCGCCCTGCTCCCTACGACACGCCCTGCTCCCTCAAACCTACTGGCACTCTAATACTCAAGAAATAAAGTTCTTGTAGGTTCTTCCGCTAAGGAGGAACCATAAAAGAACCAAAACTGGTGGTGTCCATCCTTTTACGAGTCTGACAGTTTACCAAAACTCCAAAGGAACACCAGTGGTTAGAGAAGCTCTCAGAGGAACACCAGGGTTGCGGATGCACTCATTAAAGACTCGTCAATCCAACAAGAGACTAAAAATGGGATCAAATCACCAGATAAGAGGAGCGATGATGGACTCGCTCCACCAGAAGAACGTCAGGTGGTTTTTTAAAGCGTAATATTTCAGAAAAAGTGATTATCAGCACCGTCCAAACTTAATCTGATCCACTTTCGGTTGATCCACGCTCCTGTCCTCGGTGTTAGAGGTAAAATCGACTCTGTTTCCTTTTATCCTGCTTTTAGCTCGTGTAGGACACTAGACGTTCTTCATTAAGGTTCTCGCCGTATCACCAGAAATGTGATTTTTACTCCACTGATGAGATTAAAACCAGACGCCTCCCATCCGCTGGTCTTACCGCAATCTCACAAACGGTTCTGGAACTTCCCCAGCTTCACTGTAAGAGATTTAGAGACAGAGGAACCCTAAAGGTCACCTGAAGGCTTGTAGTAAGTCCAAGTCATGTGTTCTTAGATTCTTGTGTTCCACAACGTTCATGAAGAGCGTCCAGACCTTCGTAATTCACCAGTGGTTACACAACTCTGTGGCCCTGGGAACATGGGGAGAACACAACACTAGTAACATCAAGGTGATGGAACCCAAGAACCCTGGAAACATGAGGCACTTATGAGGTTCTGGGAACATGGAACATGAGAACATAAGAACATGAGAACACTCCCTTCTGAGGAGCACAGGGACGGTTCCACCATCACAAAAGTCTGAGCAAGGTATAAAACTAATAAAAAGGGTCAAAGTCGACTGTATACGGTCGCTCAGGTACCTGCAGAGTATTGGAGCTAGGAGTCGCTGTTGCAGCAACCCCGTAAGTCCTCACCTGGCCTTCCATCTCTTAGACATAGCCAATTGTGTTTCTCTGTTGGGGAATCTGACTCCTGTGCCACCTGAGCAAAAGCTTCTTTAACCCCTGGTGTTCCTCTGAGAGCTTCTTTAACCCCTGGTGTTCCTCTGAGAGCTTCTTTAACCCCTGGTGTTCCTCTGAGAGCTTCTTTAACCCCTGGTGTTCCTCTGAGAGCTTCTTTAACCTCTGGTGTTCCTACTTAAAATGAAGGAGTAAGGGCCTTGCTCAGGGGTCCAACAGTGCTGGTAAGCGATGGGGCTCAAACCAGAGATCTGGAGATTAGATTTCCAGTCCTGTACTAAAACCACAGCGCTTACTTACAGAGGGTTTGTCCTGTACTAGATGTTCCTCCACTACTCATGTTGGCACCTGGACCAGCCAACAGGAGGCGCCGGTGCAGCAGTAATGTTCAGAAACCCGTTCCGACCCTCCCACCCACACGCTGAGCGCCGCTGAGACTCAGACTAAAGTCTTTTAGCATCTGCAGAGTCTTGAAGCTAGGAGTCGCTGTTGTCCTCATCTGGTCCTCTGTCTCTTAGACATAACCAACTGTGTTTGTTTAGCGCCCATCGTTCTCTCCTGCGCCAACCGAGCACCTAAACGTCTTTGCGCTGCCCGTAGCTAACATGTTTTTAGCATATCCAACACCCTAAGTGTTTGTGGGACACCACAAGTTCTGGATTGATGACATGAAAAATGGCGCCTCCTGTCTGCAGCTTTAACACCGATCCCACAGGAGTTCCTACGTACATTTGAAAGCATTTAAATGCTAAGCTGCGAGCTAACGTTACGTGACGTAGCTCTCTTGCGCCGCTGAGACTCAGATTAAATTCTTTTAGCTCTTTTAAGAAACTGATCATAATGGACCTTTTCGCACTAAAGAAACATCAAGCGTCCATATAAAGCTCAGTTTCCCAGAAACGCTCGTATTAGCGCATTAGCACAGTCTGTACCGTCGCTAATATACTCTTAGCTTCTTAGCCTTTAAGGTTTTGCGCCATCGACGAGCCCCGGATGAAACCGGAGAACAGAAACCAGATTTTTACCCCGGTGATGAAGTTACGCCGTGACGTTTCCTGTCTGCAGGTTCAGCGCTGATCCCAGGAGGGCGCCGGAGCTTCTGATGAAACCCGAGCTCACGCGGGCGTGGAACATCGCCGTCCACGAGAACCTTGGTAAACAGGCTAAATCATTCACTAGCATCAGCGCAGCGGCGACACGTCACAGATCTGACGTTTGCATTTAGGTTGATTTTTGTTTGTACCGCAGAGTAACCCAGAAACATCCAGATAATAATAACACGTTCAGATTCTATTCTATTCTTCCCTCAATTTAGTCATATCCAATTCCCCAGGAATTCCCCGCAGAGGGTCAGACCTAACACACTGGACCACTTCTTTTCACCTAAATGATGTGGGTTCACACAAAGGTCATTATTACGCACTGCTCTCCATTATTCATGGTCTCTGTGCAGCGCCTCCACCAGCCAGCAGAGGCCGCAACTGCAGCAGCATTAATGAGGAATCCCTTCAGCCATCCCTCCCACTCCCCCCTCCCACCTCCCACAGGCACAGCCAATCTGATACCAGAGCTGAGATTTGAACTCGGACGCCCCCGACTCTTGGCAGATATAACAACACGGTCCATAAAAAAGGGGGCGTGGCCTAAAAAACGACGAATCTGAGGAATGAGCACGCCATGTGGTCAAAAGTATTTGGACAGCTGAGCATGACCTTAATGGACAAAAGTAATAGCATGAACTAAACAGCCTTCAGTCTTCTGATAACTGATCCTAACTAATCCTTCCAGCAGATTTTGGAGTGTGACTGATGGAATTTATGCCCATTAAGAAATCTTTGACGTCAGGCCCTGAGGAGGTTCCAGTACACCAACAGTACGAAGACGGCTTCGTACTTTTGTACGGCTGGACCCTGAGTGATCAGTCGATGTTCCGGTTCATCCCAGAGAAGTGGGGCTGAGCTCAGGGCTCTGTGCATTGGTGTCACAATACTTTTAGGGAGAGGAGGAACACCCTGTACTCTTTCTATTCCTCCACCACTCATGCCAACAATTAGAGGCCGAAAAAGAATGAAATTAATAATAACTTTTAATTATTTGCAGTTTTTAATCCACAATTTAATTGTGATTATGGATGTGAGCCAGATAAATCATATGGCCACAAGTGTGGGCAGGATTCTGGAGTGTACCTACAGGAATTTGGCACCTGGATGGTGCAGCTAGCTCAATACTGCTCAGATCTGGGGATCAAGGGTTCGAATCTCAGCGGTGCTATCGGCCAGTCAAGCGTCTGCACGGACATGATTGGCAAATTTTGGAAAGGAAGGCGGGTCAGTGCGCTCTCAGGGCAGGTCCCAGGTCTGGTATGAGGAGCAGATCTGTTGTGGCGCCCCCTATATGTAAATAACCTAAACGAAGGAATTTGTGCCCTGTTAGACATGAAGGCCCGGCTGGCACCGAGCTCGTTTGTTCCTGCGATGGCTGGCGTGCCGGAGCGCCGGTGCCTCTGGCGCGTGGGCGTGGTACAGGAGGGGGGAGATGAAACGATGTGCCGTGCAGATCCAGCTCGGTATTAAAGAGCTGTCAGAGGAAATGGGGCGGCGTGCCGGGCGCGGATGTTCGTGACAGCAGGGGCGCCGCAGGGGGGCGGAGAGGTTTGACAGGATCCGCCGTGTTGACACGGGCGCTCGTAAAGAATTCGGCGTCGGGCTCCGTGCCCGAGTCAGAGCGGGAAACGTCAGCGAGCGCGAGACGACGGCGTGATTTATCAGAGTTACATTAGGCGACGTTCCGGCTCGTCAGCAGCCGCCGCTTCTGCTCCTCACGCTTCGTTTTACGGTTATAGAAGAATTACAGAAGCAGTTATCGGGGCGAGCACTGTAAAATATCAGCGCTACACAATAAAGCCGATGCCTTCACGTCCAATAGGGCTGCTCCTGTATTTACATATAGGGGGCGCCACAGCAGATCTGCTCCTCATCCCAGACCTGGGACCTGCACTGAGAGCGCACTGGCCCTGGCCCAAAACATTTTGCGATGCCTATCAACATTTATGATACAATATATTTTTATTTCCGAGGGCCCTCCATTTTAAGGATCCTCTGACTATTAGGGACTTTGACCCCAGGGCCTCTTGGGGGCCCTAGCCATGCTTTTGGGGCCCCTAGCCATGCTTTTGGGCCCTAGCCATGCTTTTGGGGGCCCTAGCCATGCTTTTGGGCCATTTATGAAAATGGATGAGGCGTTGTGGCACTGCTCTGACTTCGACTTCTGGCTATTAGGGGTCCTAGGAAAGAGGGGGGCATATTTTTAGAGGGCCCTGGTTATGAGAGCCCCTACCAGGGGGCCCTAGAGAAGACTCTTTGCCCAGGGGCCCAGACTATCCTTAATCCGTCCTTGCAGAAGAGTGATACAGAGATATAACAGCGTTCAGTCCTCTGGGAAAGCCTCGGAGTGCGTCTGTGAGAATTTGTGCCCGTCTCCTGTCTCCTAGCAGTCGACGTTCTAATTCGTCCCAGAGATGCTCAGCAGACGGGCTTTGTGGCCCTCGCTTCATGCACGCGGCCACAGTCATGCTGGAACAGGTCGGCCCCTCTGTGATCTGGTAGCTCTGGAATCTCCGGAGCTATTTCGGCGGGAGAAAACGGGCGTGACGGGACCATCAGGGAGCGGAAGCGTCTGATGGACAGAAGTTTAATCGCCGATATTTTACAGCGCTTGTCCCTGACGCGGTGACGCCGATAACTGCGTCCGTAATTCTTCTATAATCGTAAAACGAAGCGTGAGGAGCAGAAGCGGCGGCTGCTGACGAGCCGGAACGTCGCCTAATGTAACTCTGATAAATCACGCCGTCGTGTCCCAAATCACAGAGGGGCCGACCTGTTCCAGCATGACTGTGGCCCCGTTAAAGAAGCGAGGGCCACAAAGCCCGTCTGCCGAACATCTCTGGGACGAATTAGAACGTCGACCGTGAGCGCTGCCTGTTCTCACAACTGCTAGGAGAGAGGAGACAGGCACAAATCCTCACAGACGCACTCCGAAAACTCATGGAAGAGGACTGAACGCTGTTAGAACTCCATATCGCTCTTCTGAGACGGTTTCGGACACAATTTTGAGGTTTGACTGTGGGAATTTGTGGCCGTTCTGCATTTGTACAGCTGTGTACTGAAGTCAATCAAGAAAGACTCAGTTGAGATTCCGGTTCATCCCAGAGCAGGAAGTTTTTCTTCACGTCTTTATAGAGCTCGCTCATGCTGGATGAGGAAAGGACCTTGAGAAGAGGCGTCCCAATACTTTTGACCCTCGGTGCTGTTCTGTTCGGCTGGTGTCGGAGGTTCCAGGCAGTAAATAAATTCGGTTTGTGCTGCTGCTCCTCCTCTGTGTGCCGACACCGACCCCCTGCAGTCAGAGTGTAAGTAAGTTTTGGCCCCCGGGGGCCACAGTTCACCGCCGGGCATCCCTCAGAGCTCGGTGCTGCTGCTGCGCTGCTGAGAGACGATTTGTTCCGCTACAGATCATCAAACCGGAGAGACCCGAACCCTCGGAGCTGATCGATACCGCCGACGCCCGAGGGGAACTCAGCCGCCCCCGCCACGCCCTCTCTCTGCCCGTCCCCTCTCTGTCCTTAAGACAGGGGCATTGACGTTTCCTCTGCAGATTGGGTAAGTGTTAACTCGATCAAAAACACACATTATTTATGTAACGCTGCCACTCCCGTCAATACAAACCCACATTATTTATGTTACCCTGCTGTAAATGATGTGGGTTTTTAATGACGGGCGTGGCAGGGCAACATAAATAATGTGGGTTTTTATTGACCCATCAATAAAACCCGTCAATATACAGCGTTGAAGACCCCGCCCACTTTTTAGTCCTGTCTTTTCCCACCCAGCAGACTCTGCACCGTCTGCACTGCCGATCGTGCCTGATAGGGGGCGCCCAGCCGACCGGTAGCAGAACCCCAGTGCTGGTGTGTTAGTGGAATAATTATTCCTGCACCTCCTGAGCGCCATCAATTAATATTATTACTCTCTCTCACTATCTCACTCTTTCACTCACAAACACTCTCACACACTCTCACACACACAAACACTCACAAACACTGACACACTCACAAACACTCTCTCTCTCTCACTCTCTCTCTCACACACACACACACACACACTCTCACAAACACTCTCACAAACACTCACACTCACAAACACTCTCACACACACACTCTCACACACTCACAAACACTCACACACTCTCACACACACAAACACTCACAAACACTGACACACTCACAAACACTCTCTCTCTCTCTCTCTCTCTCACACACACACACACACACACTCTCACAAACACTCTCACAAACACTCTCACAAACACTCACACACACACACACTCACAAACACTCTCAAACACACACTCTCACACTCTCACACTCTCACACACTCTCACACACTCTCTCTCTCACACACACACACTCACACACACTCTCACACACACACTGTCACTATCTCACTCTTTCACTCACAAACACTCTCACAAACACTCTCACACACACTCACAAACACTCTCACACACTCACACACACAAACACTCACAAACACTCTCACACACACAAACACTCACAAACACTCTCACACACACTCACACACACACACACTCGCACACACTCACACACTCTCACACACTCACACACACTCTCACACACTCACACACACACTCTCACACACTCACAAACACTCACACACACTCTCACACACTCTCAAACACTCACTCACTCTCACACACACAAACACTCACACACTCTCACACACACAAACACTCACAAACACTCTCTCTCTCTCTCACACACACACACACACACTCTCACAAACACTCTCACAAACACTCACACACACACACACACACTCACAAACACTCTCAAACACACACTCTCACACACTCTCACAAACACTCTCACACACTCTCACACTCTCACACACTCTCACACACTCTCACACACTCTCACACACTCTCTCTCACACACACACACACTCACACACACTCTCACACACACACTCTGTCACTATCTCACTCTTTCACTCACAAACACTCTCACAAACACTCTCACACACTCACACACACACTCACAAACACTCTCACACACACAAACACTCACAAACACTCTCACACACACACACACACACTCACACACACTCACACACACTCACACTCGCACACACTCACACACTCTCAAACACTCACACACACTCTTACACACACAAAAACTCACACACACTCTCACACACTCTCAAACACTCACTCACTCTCACACACACAAACACACACACACTCTCACACACTCTCACAAACACTCTCACACACACACACACTCACACACACTCACACACACTCACACACACACACACTCTCACACACACACTCACACACAAACTCACACACACTCTCTCTCATTCTCGCTCACTCACTCTCTCTTACTGTCTCTCGCTCATTCTTTCAGTCCCTCACCCACTCTCTCTCTCACTCTGTCTTACTCACACTCACTCTCTCTCTCTCTCACACACACACACTCACTTTCTTACACACACACACACACACTCACTTTCTTACACACACACTTTCTCTGTCTTACTCACACACACTCTCTTTCTTACACACACACACTTTCTCTGTCTTACTCACACTCACCCTCTCACTTTCTTACTCACTCTCTCACACACACACAAACACTCACTTTCTTACACACACACACACACACTCACTGTCTTACTCACACACACACTCTTACACACACACACTCACAAACACTCTCACTTTCTCTCTCTCTTATTCTTGCTCACTCACTCTCTCTTACTGTCTCTCGCTCATTCTCTCAGTCCCTCACCCACTCTCTCTCTCACTCTGTCTTACTCACACACACATTCTCACTTTCTTACTCACTCTCTCTCTCTATATCTCTCTCACACACACTCACTTCAATTCAATTTCAATTCAAAAGTGCTTTATTAGCATGACAAATATTCACATTTGTATTGCCAAAGCGCATTTACAAACTAGATAATAAATGGAAAAAAAAAAAAAATTGCATACATAAACATTTATATTAATTTAAAGAATGTTCAATAACATTAGTAATTAGCCTTAAAAAATAACAGAAACAAATTAGAACAACAAGTATATAAAGTGTGTATATGTATGTGTGGAAAAAGTATTTGTAAGTGTGTGTGTGTTTGTGTGTGTGTGTATGATGGTGTGTGTGTATGATGGTGTGTGTGTGCGAGTATGTGTGAGTGTGTATGGGATACAGTATAAGGTCACTTACTGTCCCTCACCTGGTGGCAGGTGTGTAGGTAGAGAGCTGCGAGTGTGCAGCTCGCTCTGTGCTCCCCCAATAGGTAGGGCAGCTTGTCAGGGTTTGAGAGAGAATTAAAATTGGGGATAATTTTGTTGATTTTGGTAAAAAAAAAAAAAAAAAAAAAAAAGTATCTCTCTCTCTCTCTCTCTCTCTCTCAATTCAATTCAATTCAATTCAATTTGCTTTATTGACATGACAAATTTACATATTTGTATTGTCAAAGCTTACATTAGTATATATAAATATTTGAAAAAAAGAACAAGTATATACATAGAAAAAAAATGGTGATAAAATATTCATTATGTAATTAGACAATTATTCACACAAAAAAAAGAGAAAATATTACTGTGTGTGTGTGGTGGGTGTGTGATGTGTGTGTGTGTGGTGTGTGTGCGGGGGGTGGGTGGGGGGATGATCTGGTGTTTCACTCACTGTCCCGGAGTGTGTGACACTCCTGTACATACAGTGTATCACAAAAGTGAGTACACCCCTCACATTTCTGCAGATATTTAAGTATATCTTTTCATGGGACAACACTGACAAAATGACACTTTGACACAATGAAAAGTAGTCTGTGTGCAGCTTATATAACAGTGTAAATTTATTCTTCCCTCAAAATAACTCAATATACAGCCATTAATGTCTAAACCACCGGCAACAAAAGTGAGTACACCCCTAAGAGACTACACCCCTAAATGTCCAAATTGAGCACTGCTTGTCATTTTCCCTCCAAAATGTCATGTGATTTGTTAGTGTTACTAGGTCTCAGGTGTGCATAGGGAGCAGGTGTGTTCAATTTAGTAGTACAGCTCTCACACTCTCTGATACTGGTCACTGAAAGTTCCAACATGGCACCTCATGGCAAAGAACTCTCTGAGGATCTTAAAAGACGAATTGTTGCGCTACATGAAGATGGCCAAGGCTACAAGAAGATTGCCAACACCCTGAAACTGAGCTGCAGCACAGTGGCCAAGATCATCCAGCGTTTTAAAAGAGCAGGGTCCACTCAGAACAGACCTCGTGTTGTTCGTCCAAAGAAGCTGAGTGCACGTGCTCAGCGTCACATCCAGCTGCTGTCTTTGAAAGATAGGCGCAGGAGTGCTGTCAGCATTGCTGCAGAGATTGAAAAGGTGGGGGGTCAGCCTGTCAGTGCTCAGACCATACGCCGCACACTACATCAAATTGGTCTGCATGGCTGTCACCCCAGAAGGAAGCCTCTTCTGAAGTCTCTACACAAGAAAGCCCGCAAACAGTTTGCTGAAGACATGTCAACAAAGGACATGGATTACTGGAACCATGTCCTATGGTCTGATGAGACCAAGATTAATTTGTTTGGTTCAGATGGTCTCAAGCATGTGTGGCGGCAATCAGGTGAGGAGTACAAAGATAAGTGTGTCATGCCTACAGTCAAGCATGGTGGTGGGAATGCCATGGTCTGGGGCTGCATGAGTGCAGCAGGTGTTGGGGAGTTACATTTCATTGAGGGACACATGAACTCCAATATGTACTGTGAAATACTGAAGCAGAGCATGATCCCCTCCCTCCGGAAACTGGTTCGCAGGGCAGTGTTCCAGCATGATAATGACCCCAAACACACCTCTAAGACGACCACTGCTTTATTGAAGAGGCTGAGGGTAAAGGTGATGGACTGGCCAAGCATGTTTCCAGACCTAAACCCAATAGAACATCTTTGGGGCATCCTCAAGCGGAAGGTAGAGGAACGCAAAGTCTCGAATATCCGCCGGCTCCGTGATGTCGTCATGGAGGAGTGGAAAAGCATTCCAGTGGCAACCTGTGAAGCTCTGGTAAACTCCATGCCCAGGAGAGTTAAGGCAGTTCTGGGAAATAATGGTGGCCACACAAAATATTGACACTTCAGGAACTTTCACTAAGGGGTGTACTCACTTTTGTTGCCGGTGGTTTAGACATTAATGGCTGTATATTAAGTTATTTTGAGGGAAGAATAAATTTACACTGTTATATAAGCTGCACACAGACTACTTTTCATTGTGTCAAAGTGTCATTTTGTCAGTGTTGTCCCATGAAAAGATATACTTAAATATCTGCAGAAATGTGAGGGGTGTACTCACTTTTGTGATACACTGTATCTGGCTGCAGTGGAGGCTGATGGTCCCTCTCCTAATATAATGGCCAGTTTCTCGCTGTCTGTCAGTGTTCTGAAGCCGCTCACCTCTCTTCCAAACTGATCAAAATATTTGTGTCTAATTGTTGTGTATTTTGGGCAGTTTAGAAGGAAGTGCACCTCTGTCTCAACCTCACCTGTCCTGCAGTGACCACACAGTCTCTCCTCTCTGGGGATCCAGGACTTTTTTAACCTGCCTCTCTCGATGGCCAGGCTGTGGTCACTCAGTCTGTATTTGGTGAGGATCTGTCTCTGCTTCGTATCTCGGACAGTGAAGAGATACGTGGCCAGGTTGTATTCATGTTTTAGGGTCAGATAGCAGTTCAGTCTGTTTTGGGATTGAGTTTGGGTTCTCCAATGTTCCAGATAAGTGTTTTTGAGGTGTTTGATAATTTGGGTGATCCTGATTGGTGTTTGGGAAGCAGTGCTGGTCAGAGAGTTAGGGTTGTTAGGGGTCAGAGTGTTAAGCAGTCTCTGGACCAGCTGACACAGGGGGCTCTTTTCAGGGTAGAGCTCTTGGGATAGGAGTGCCTGAAACTGCAGGCTTGTTGTGGGACTGGATTTTAGGTGCATCCAGAATTTAAGGGCTCTTTTTTTAATATTAATGATTAATGGGTATCGGCCTAATTCAGCCCTGCATGCGTTGGTTGGGGTTTTTCTTTGTACATGTAAAATCATTCTGCAGAATTCTGCATGCAGGACTTCAGTGGGATGCTCGTCCCATCTAGTGTAGTCATGATGACTGAGTGGACCCCATACTTCACTACCGTATAGCACAATGGGCAGGATTATACTATCAAAGATCTTTAACCAGATTCTAATTGGGATGTCAATCTTAATGAATTTGTTTTTAATTGAATAGAGGGCTCTGCAGGCCTTCTGTTTCAGTGCATCCACTGCCAGACCGAAGCCTCCTGAGGCGCTGATTTTGAGCCCCAGGTAATCATAAGAAAGGGTGTGGTCTAGGGCGGTGTCTCCTAGATTGAAAGTATATCTGCTTTCCTGAGATCTGGCTTTCTTTTGGAAGATCATGATTTTAGATTTATCAGGATTTACTGTCAGGGCCCAGGTCTGACAGAACTTCTCCAGCAGATCCAGATGCTGCTGAAGCTCCTTTTCTGTGGGCGACAGCAGCACCAGGTCATCCGCATAGAGAAGAAATTTAACTTCCGTTTTATTTAGTGTCAGGCCGGGATTTGCAGATTGCTCCAATAACACCGCTAAATCATTGATATAGATATTAAATAGAGTAGGAGACAAGCTGCAACCCTGCCTGACACCACGCCCCTGAGTGAAGACCTCAGTCATTTTATTGCCAATTTTTACTCCACATTTATTATTGACATACATTGATTTAATGATGTCATAGACTTTACCCCCTACACCATTTTGGATAATTTTATAATATAATCCTTCTTGCCAGATTGAATCAAATGCTTTTCTAAAATCTATAAAACATGCAAAAACTTTAGCATGATTTTGTTTGTGTAGATGTTGGTGGATTAGGGTGTGTAGGGTGTAAATATGGTCAGTAGTGCGATGATTTGGTAAAAAGCCGATCTGTCCATTACTCAGGACACTGTGCTCGGTAAGGAAGGCCTGTATCCGGGCGTTAATGATACAGCAGAACACCTTCCCCAGGTTACTGCTCACACAGATGCCTCGGTAGTTGTTGGGGTGGAATTTGTCTCCACTCTTATAGATTGGGGAAATAAGCCCCCTGTTCCAGATCTCAGGAAAGCAGCCGGACTGGAGAACGATATTGAACAACCTGAGCAGAGCCTGCTGTAGCTGAGGACTGCTGCACTTCAGCATCTCCGTCCTGATGCTGTCAGGTCCGCAGGCTTTTCTGGATTTGAGTTTTTTAATTTGGGTATTCAATTCTTCCGGTGAAATTTGGTAATCAATTGGGTTCTGATAGTCTTTTATGGTAGATTCTAATATATTTAGATTTTCTATGATTTGTTGCTGTTCTGGATTAAAATCGTCTGGTGGTAATTGCTCATATAATTGTTCAAAGTGATTTTTCCAGGTATTTGGATTTTCTATGGCCAGATGATGTGGGTTTTTGTTGCTCAGGTTGTTCCACAGTTCCCAGAATTGATTTTGGTCAATAGAGTTTTCAATTTTTTGTAGATACTGAGTATAATAGATGTGTTTTTTATGTCGTAAAATCTTTTTATATTCCCTAAGATTTGTAGCATAATTTGTTCGAATTTGATGATTGTTTGGTTCTCTGTGTTTTTGGTTTGATAGATGTCTTAATTTCTTCCTGATTATTTTACAGTCTTCATCAAACCATTCTTCCTTTTGTGCTTTTTGGTTTGGTTTGGTGTTTATAAAATTGAGACCTGCAATTTTTGCGGATTTATAATATATTCCATTAATTTGTGAAACAGCTCTTTCAACACCTGATTGGTTTAATTCAAATGATTCTAATAAATAATTGTTAATATGATTAATGATTTTTGAGGAACCAACAGCAGATTTAAATTTAGCTTCGCTGTCATGATTCCATCTGAATGTTCGGTTTAACTGGGATGTTTTGCAGGGCTCATATTTCATGGTTTGATGCTGACTGAGTCGTTTAAGATAAACATTGATTTGACAGTGATCAGAAAGTGGGAGTTGTGGTCTGACAGTGAATGCACTAATAGTGGAGGGGTCCATGTCAGTGATCGCATAGTCGACTACACTAGCTCCAAGAGCTGAACAGTATGTAAACCTCCCTAAAGAGTCCCCTCGGATCCTACCGTTAAGAATATACAGACCTGAGGATCGACAGAGGTGCACTAGCTCTTTACCATTCCTGTTCAGGGCGTGGTCAGGACTGTTTCTTTGGGAGCAGATAGTGCTGAAGTTGATGGAGGTTTGATTAAATATATATTTGTTGCCAGTAGAATCGATGATATCGTTCTCATTGCCTGTTCTGGCATTTAAATCTCCAACAAGCATGACATTCCCCTGGGCCTGAAAATGTCTGATTTCCTGCTGAAGGTTCTCAAAGAAACAATCCTGATAGTACGGAGACTCTAGAGGGGGGGTGTAAACTGCACATATGTATAAGTCATTTTCACATTCAATTATGTTTTTATTTAATTTTAGCCAAATATGTGTTGAATGTCTTTTGGTTTCTGACAAATATGGTGATAAATTGTCCTTATACCATATTATAACCCCCCCGGAGTCTCTACCATGTTTTATATTGCTGTGTTTTATAGAGGGCAGCAGAATTTCCCTGTAATTTGGGGGACAGTGAGTGTTGGTGTTATCTTTACACCATGTTTCAATTAGTATGATAATGTCTTGGCCAGAAATGCATGTTAAAAAATCTAAATTTGTGGTTTTAAAACCAAATGTTGAGGAATATAGTCCTTGAATGTTCCAGGAAGAGATTGTAAGAGATTTCATTCTAAGTAAACTATTAAATATTGATTATTAGCCATATACAACAGAAAGCAACAGTAATAATTAAGTTAATTAAGTATATTAAGTATATAAATATAAAAAGGATATATTGTTTTGTGTAATTATCCAACAAGTCTGCAGACGAGCTGGAGCAGCTGCCTCACTTCCTCAAGGGCTGGATGGTTTGGTTGTTTAATACCAGATACAACATGTGCATAGGAGGGTTGTTGGCAGGTTGGTGGTAGAGCCTCTGCTGCAGTGATGCGCCGGGATCTGCTGGATTCTGCAGTGAGATGCTGGGATCTGCTGGATCCTGCAGTGAGATGCTGGGATCTGGTCGGTGCTGCAGTGAGATGCTGGAATCTGGTTGGTGCTGCAGTGAGATGCTGGAATCTGGTTGGTGCTGCAGTGAGATGCTGGAATCTGGTTGGTGCTGCAGTGGGATGCTGGGATCTGGTCGATGCTGCAGTGGGACGCTGGGGTTTGGTGGACACTGTGTTGCTGGATGTGGCTCTACTGTGTCCTGCATTACTGGGAGTGGCTCTGTTTGGTCTGCCTCTCTTAGGTTGCACTGTACTCTTAGGCCTATGATTTATGTCATGAGGATAAGGCGTCGTTAACCCTGGGCTTTGTACGGCTCCTCCCAGATCATATGCTAACATCCAGATGTTGTTTTTGTCCACATGTACATGGTCATGTAGGTGTTCTGGAGTTAGCGCTGGGTGATGGGCAATTGTAATGCCCGTGATCTTGGCACATTCTCTGCTGACAGCATCATTAATGTCCTTGATCATCTCACAGGGAATGTCTCGTCGTGGGAGTAAGGTAGAGATGGTGATGTTGGCTTTTGGGAACACTTTACGAGCTTTTTGAGCCATTTGTACCACCATCAGTGACAGACTTTTCCCACAAGAATGAAGCTGGTTTGTTCCTGTGTGTATGATGATGTTATCAGGTGCACCTATCTGTGTATGATGAAGCAGATTATGTGCTGCCTGGGTTGTGGGACACCAGAATTTCCCCACTCTGTGTGTTGGGAACATCTGCCTGTGTCTCAGAAATTTCCCATTAGAGTCGATGAGAATGGCTGTTTTAGGAGGACAAAGTGAGGCTGAAGATGGGCGGAGCCCCGAATCATTCTGCGCACCACTGGAGGGGCGGGGCTCTGGCTCATTCTGTGTAGCGCTGGAGGGGCGGGGCTCGGGTTCTTTCTGCGCACCGCTGGAGGGGCGGGGCTCTGGCTCATTCTGCGCACCGCTGGGGGGGCGGGGCTCTGGCTCATTCTGTGTAGCGCTGGAGGGGCGGAGCTCTGGTTCCTTCTGCGCACCGCTGGAGGGGCGGGGCTCTGGCTCATTCTGTGTAGCGCTGGAGGGGCGGAGCTCGGGTTCTTTCTGAGCACCGCTGGAGGGGCGGGGCTCGGGTTCTTTCTGAGCACCGCTGGAGGGGCGGGGCTCGGGTTCTTTCTGTGTAGCGCTGGAGGGGCGGAGCTCCGACTCTTTCTGGCTGCTGTTAGGTTTGCTGTTGGCATCTGTGTGGTGTTTTGTAGTCACCTTTAGCAGCTGGTCTGTGAGGGTGGAGATCCGTCTGTCCTTCTGCTCCAGTTCCTCTTTAATTCTTATTATTTCCGTTTTGAGAATCGTATTTTCTCTCTGGAGCAGATTCACAGTTTCTTCTATCTGTCCTATTTTCACATTTGCCTCGATTTTGTGTTGGTTCATTTCAGCTTTTAGTTGCTGCAGAAGATCCTCCTCATGAAGTTTACTTTCCTTCATCTCTATTAACTCCATCTCTAGCAGTGAGAGGCAGTCCTGAATGCGCTTGACTGTAGCGGGTGATCTGGGCGCTGCAGGGCTGGTGGTAGTTGAGGCTGTGTTGGAACAGGCTGCTAGAAGAGGGCTGGAAGCTGAGTGTGGGGGTGAGGTAGACAGCACAGCACTGGATGTAGGGGCCTGAATTGGTTTGTTTCTTTCAACAACTGACCTCAGTCTTTGGAAGTCCTTTTCAAATTTCTGAAGTTGTATTTCAGGTCCCTGGATCATAATGGTTCCAGTTTTATAAAAATTTACGTTAAATTTAGGTGTGGTGTCAAGGTACAGCTGTCTAATTGTTTTGTTTCCACACATTTTATAGTTCCTCTGGTCAGCTAGAAGAGTAGTGTGCCAGATATCTGGGTGATCAGTGTAGAACACCAGGTCAGATTTAACTTCTCTTCCATTGACCAGAGTGAAATCAGCTCGGAGTGTCTCAGGGTGTTCTCTCAGTATTTCTGCCTTGTATTTTTTCTTTTTACTCTCACTGTTGGCCTCTTCAGGGTAGCTGATAGTTAGAGAGCTGAGGCTGTGCTCAGTTTGCTGGCTCAGTATTGTGTTCATTTTTAAACTGACAGAGATTCTAATGGCAGTTGGTGGCAGTTGAAGATTCTATCTAACTGAGTTACAGCTAACAGTCCTTATAAATGTTTAAAATACACAAATATATACACAAAAATAAGCTTACCCCCTTTCTTATTAGCCAACTCAGCCTGGTTTGTTGATTGGTTGTTGCTTTCCTGTGATTTTGTTGGTTTTTTCCAGATTTCTCCACTTTTTTCTTCTGTCTGTTAGTCAGTCTCTGTTGTTTTGATTTGACTGAGTGAGCCTGAGTTGATAGGTAAAACTTGTTAGTTGTATTTCTTCTTTTTCTTTTTAGTTGATGGATCCAAAAATCGCTCTAAATGTGCCTGACATATTCAGCTAGAGTTTAGATTACTGCTAACCGTCGTACAGTGTATCACAAAAGTGAGTACACCCCTCACATTTCTGCAAATATTTCATTATATCTTTTCATGGGACAACACTATAGACATGAAACTTGGATATAACTTAGAGTAGTCAGTGTACAGCTTGTATAGCAGTGTAGATTTACTGTCTTCTGAAAATAACTCAACACACAGCCATTAATGTCTAAATAGCTGGCAACATAAGTGAGTACACCCCACAGTGAACATGTCCAAATTGTGCCCAAATGTGTCGTTGTCCCTCCCTGGTGTCATGTGTCAAGGTCCCAGGTGTAAATGGGGAGCAGGGCTGTTAAATTTGGTGTTTTGGGTACAATTCTCTCATACTGGCCACTGGATATTCAACATGGCACCTCATGGCAAAGAACTCTCTGAGGATGTGAGAAATAAAATTGTTTCTCTCCACAAAGATGGACTGGGCTATAAGAAGATTGCTAACACCCTGAAACTGAGCTACAGCATGGTGGCCAAGGTCATACAGCGGTTTTCCAGGACAGGTTCCACTCGGAACAGGCTTCGCCAGGGTCGACCAAAGAAGTTGAGTCCACGTGTTTGGCATCATATCCAGAGGTTGGCTTTAAAAAATAGACACATGAGTGCTGCCAGCATTGCTGCAGAGGTTGAAGACGTGGGAGGTCAGCCTGTCAGTGCTCAGACCATACACCGCACACTGCATCAACTCGGTCTGCATGGTCGTCATCCCAGAGGAAAGCTGACGCACAAGAAAGCCCGCAAACAGTTTGCTGAAGACAAGCAGTCCAAGAACATGGATTACTGGAATGCCCTGTGGTCTGACGAGACCAAGATAAACTTGTTTGGCTCAGATGGTGTCCAGCATGTGTGGCGGCGCCCTGGTGAGAAGTACCATGACAACTGTATCTTGCCTACAGTCAAGCATGGTGGTGGTAGCATCATGGTCTTGGGCTGCATGAGTGTTGCTGGCACTGGGGAGCTGCAGTTCATTGAGGGAAACATGAATTCCAACATGTACTGTGACATTCTGAAACAGAGCATGATCCCCTCCCTTCGAAAACTGGGCCTCATGGCAGTTTTCCAACAGGATAACGACCCCAAACACAACCTCCAAGATGACAACTGCCTTGCTGAGGAAGCTGAAGGTAAAGGTGATGGACTAAACCCAATTGAGCACCTGTGGCGCATCCTCAAGTGGAAGGTGGAGGAGTTCAAGGTGTCTAACATCCACCAGCTCCGTGATGTCATCATGGAGGAGTGGAAGAGGATTCCAGTAGCAACCTGTGCAGCTCTGGTGAATTCCATGCCAAGGAGGGTTAAGGCAGTGCTGGATAATAATGGTGGTCACACAAAATATTGACACTTTGGGCACAATTTGGACATGTTCACTGTGGGGTGTACTCACTTATGTTGCAGCTATTTAGACATTAATGGCTGTGTGTTGAGTTATTTTCAGAAGACAGTAAATCTACACTGCTATACAAGCTGTACACTGACTACTCTAAGTTATATCCAAGTTTCATGTCTATAGTGTTGTCCCATGAAAAGATATAATGAAATATTTGCAAAAATGTGAGGGGTGTACTCACTTTTGTGATACACTGTATATGTCCAAAAACTCAACAAAAAAGCTTAAAGTTTCAGGAGCTCATATTCCTTGCTGTTGTTTAGAATTCTCTCTCTCTCTCACTTTCTTACTCACTCTCTCTCTCACACACACACACTCACTTTCTTACACACACTCTCACTTTCTTACACACACACACTCTCACTTTCTTACACACACACATTCTCACTTTCTTACTCACTCTCTCTCTCACTCTCTCGCTCTCTCACACACTCACTTTCTTACTCACTCTCTCTCTCACACACACACACACACACTCACTTTCTTACACACACACACACTCTCACTTTCTTACACACACACTCTCACTTTCTTACACACACTCTCACTTTCTTACACACACACACACACTATTCATCTCACTCAGTCTTGCTTTCTCACTCTCTTTCTTACACACACACACACACACACACACACACACACACACACACTCACTTTCTTACACACACACACTCTCACTTTCTTACACACACACACACACACTCACTGTCTTACTCACACACACTCTCACTTTCTTACACACACACACACACACACACACACACACACACACACACTCTATTCATCTCACTCAGTCTCGCTTTCTCACTCTCTCTCTTTCTTACACACACACACACACACACACACTCTCTCTCTCTCTCTCTCTCTCTCTCTCTCTCTCTCTCACATCCGTGTTTTTTTAAGACGCTCAGTAGAGATGTTTGTTATGAACTAGCTCGGCTCGGTCCAGCGTAATCAGTTATCGTAGCGGCGCGGCGGCACAATGAGCCGAACAGCACGGCGGCGTCGATTTGGCCCGTCAGAAAGACGATTACTCCGCCTGAGGACTCAATCCAACACGGCGGGACTCGGAGAGAGCGTCTGGTGATGAACGAGTCCAAACAGACCAATCAACCAATCAACAGAGAAACGCTTCAAACACCCACTCACGGACCACCGGCTCATCAGGAGATAACGAGGTTATATTGTAACGAGGCGGGCGGGGCGGGGCAGGGCAGGGCGGTAACACCATATAAATATTTTAATCACAATCAGGAAGGTTTGTTTTAATTCCCTTAATTAACGAGGGTTCTTTAATGAACTGGATTTTTTAAATCCTGCACCATCATTCAGTCACTGTCTGTTTTATCACCACTGCATCCTGGTCAGGGTCGCGGTGGGCCTGATCTAGTGGGCGAAAGGCAGGAAACAACACAGACACACACACACACTTAAATAATTTCTAGCATCTTCAGTTATCCTGACTGCCCATTTTTACACTTGTGTCCAGGAAACCCACACTGACACGGGGAGAACGTACCAAACTCAAAAAAAAAAAAAAAAAAAAAAAAAAAAAAATTACCCTGGGGAATCGAACCCAGACCCTTCTCACTGTGAAGTGACAGCACCACCCACCGCATCAACATTATCTACATCATTTACATTTGCAGCATTTAATGGCCACTTTTCTCCAAAGCGGTCCAGATTGAGGGTTAGGGGCCTCGCTCAAGGGCCCAACAGTGGCAGCTTGGCAATGAAGGGGCTTGAACCGGTAACCATATGAATGCTAGATCAGAACCTTAACCGCTGAGCTACCACTGCATCATCACAGGCATGAAGTTTTGTTTATGCCTACAAACGCAGACAAGTTCAGCTGTCCCAGCCACACCCTCGGCTGCCAGGTGTATAAAACCAACACCCATTCGATTCGATGCCTCCAGACAACCAACATCAACCTCATTAAACAGTTCCTGGATAAACGGGAGCATCTATTATGAGCCTGGTCTGGTGCAAGTGTCCAATTAATTTAGGTCTTTTTTACCATCTACTGTACATAATATGGTGGAAAGATTTAGGGAATCTCAGTCTGTGCAGGGTAAAGCCAGAAGTCCTCAGGCTGCGATGTATGAGAAACCGTCAAGCTACTGTTATTAATATAACCACATGGGCTCAGGAGCACTTCAGAAAACTCACAGGCCACCGCCGCATCAAGAAGTGACATCTGAAACTCAAACACAAAAAGAGTCATACATCAATTCTGTACAGTTCTTCGGGCCATGAGCTCATGTCAGATGGACCAAAAGACAGTGGACATGTGTTCTGTAGTCAAAAAATTTAAATCTTTTACCATCTACTGTACATAATATTATTGAATGATTCAAATACCATGATAAATATAACCACATGGGCACATGCTTTGAAAAACCTTCGTAACTTCGTCTGCCGCTGCGTCAAGAAATGACACCTGAAACTCTGTTACACATAGAGAAAGTTGTATATCGATTCTATACAGTTCTCTGGGCTCAAGCTCATCTTACATGGACCGAAAGACAGTGGACAGGTGTTCTGTGGTCAGATGAGTCCAGAATTCAGATGCAGGTGCAAACCCCAGCATTTTTTTTTTTTTACATTTTCAGCATTTAGCAGACGCTTTTATCCAAAGCGACTTACAATACTGTGACAGCATACAATCTAAGCAATTGAGGGTTAAGGGCCTTGCTCAAGGCCCCAACAGTGGCAACCTGGCAGTGGTGGGGCTGGAACCGGCAACCTTCTGATTACTGGTCCAGTACCTTAACCGCTAGGCTACAACTGCCCTCATGTGTCATGGTATGAGGGTGCAACTTTGCCCCTGCATGTGTGATGCGAGGCGTATTTTGGGATTTCAGGGACACACACTCTGTGTGCCATGAAGACCGTATACCCGCCTGTCCTGCGCTCAGATCCACCCGTCAGGCTGGTAGATGAGATGAACGGATGAAGGTCTCAGCCCCCGACGACCCCGTAAACTTTCTACTGCACATCAGGATGAAATTATCATTTTATTTTTCCACCCAACATCTGCCAGTCTTCTCTCGAACCCGCTGTTTACGATCCGCCCATGCCCACGTGGCACGGCGCCAGGATGTAAAGCGCCAGCGGTTCCTCTGCAGGAGGGTTTAGTTCTGATTATGGTCTGGATCCAGAGCCCCACATCTGCCCCGTCTGTTCCCCACCGAGGCGGCGGCGAAACGGCAGCTGCTTATCTTATCAGGCCGCATGTTAATTGGGTTATTTTCCTCACTGTCACACATGAGAACGAGTGACGGCTCACACACACACACACACACACACACTCGGATCTCAGAAATGTGATAATAACCGAGCTGTGTGTGTGTGTGTGTGTGTGTGTGTGTGTGGAGGGTAAATACTCTGACAGTTTAATCAGATGTGTAAGAGAAGTGAGTGACGGAGGAGAAGCTCCCGCATGTTAATGCTGCTAATTAAATCGCCTCCCTGCAGCGTCTGTATAGAGACGTGGAGCCTCCAAAAGTATCTGGACACCCACTTTAAATACCGACTTTCATTCATTAAGTGTCTGTTTTACCACCGATTATCCTGGTCAGGCCGAAAGGTAGGAAACACCCTGGACAGGTCGCCAGTCCATCAAAGGAAACACACCCGCACACACACTTACTCGCACACACACTCAGGCGTGGACACACTCGCACACACTCAGACAGAGACACACACACACACTTAGGTGTAGACACACAAATGCGTGGACACACACGAATGCACACACTCAAGCGTGGACACACTGAGGCGTGGACACACTCGCACGCACACTTAGGCGTGGACACACACACACTCAGACAGAGACACACACACACTTAGGTGTAGACACACAAACGCGTGGACACACACACACTCAGGCATCGACACACTCAGACGTGGACACAAACGCACGCACACACTCAGGCGTGGACACACACAAACACACACACACTCAGGCCTGGAAACACTCACAAGCGTGGACACACATGAACACACGCACTCAGGCGTGGACACACACAAATACACACACTCAGGCATGGACACACACACACACTCAGACAGACACACACACACACTTAGGTGTGGACACACAAACGCGTGGACACACACACACACACACTCAGGCGTGGACACACACAAACGCACGCACACACTCAGGCGTGGACACACTCACAAGCATGGACACACATGAACACACACTCACACTCAGGTGTGGACACACTCACAAGCATTAACACACACAAACACGCACACACTCAGGCGTGGACACACACAAATGCACACACTCAGGCATGGACACACACACACTCAGACAGAGACACACACACACTTAGGTGTGGACACACAAATGCGTGGACACACACACACACACACACACACTCAGGCGTGGACACACACAAATGCACACACTCAGGCATGGACACACACACACTCAGACAGAGACACACACACACTTAGGTGTGGACACACAAATGCGTGGACACACACACACACACACACTCAGGCGTGGACACACACAAACGCGTGGACACACTCACAAGCATGGACACTCATGAACACACTCACACTCAGGTGTGGACACACTCACAAGCATGAACACACACAAACACGCACACACTCAGGCGTGGACACACTCACAAGCGTGGACACATGAACACACACTCACACTCAGGCGTGGACACACTCACAAGCATGAACACACACAAACACGCACACACTCAGGCGTGGACACACACAAACGCACTCACACACTCAGGCCTGGACACACTCACAAGCGTGGACACACATGAACACACACTCACACTCAGGTGTGGACACACTCACAAGCATGAACACACACAAACACGCACACACTCAGGCATGGACACACACAAACATGCACACACTCAGGCGTGGACACACTCACAAGCGTGGACACACATGAACACACACTCACACTCAGGCGTGGACACACTCACACGCATGGATACACACTCACACACTCAGGCGTGGACACACACATACACACAAACACTCGCACGCATGCACACATACACTCACACACGTGCACACACTCATGCACGCACACACATAAACATACATACACATACATACACACACTCACACACACACACGCACGCACTCGCACTTACACTCAAGTACGCACATGCACACTTGCATGCACGCACACACACAAACACACACACATAGTCACTCACAAGCATGCCCACATACTAACACACACTCACAGACATGGGGAGAACATGCAAACTTCACACAAAAAGGACCCAGACCGCTCCACCTGGGAATCGAACCCAGGACCTTCATCAGTGAGGTGACAGAGCTGCCCGGGTTCATGTGTTTCAGTTACACTGATTTGTTTAATACTTAATGCTAATAGCTGGGGCGGCACGTTGGCTCGGTGGGTAGCACTGTCACCTCACAGCAAGAAGGTCCTGGGTTCGATTCCCAGGTGGAGCAGTCCAAGTCAATTTAGAGGGGCAAATACTTTTTTCACATGGGATTATGACAGTGTGATGCCCCTGCTGGTTGGAACCCCGTCCCGATCTGAGGGTTCGGTCTGTGCCAGGACGCTGAAAAGGTCTCGGTCCTGATCATGCAGAGCTCAACATCTGTATGAAGCTAAATCTGGATTAGATCTGATCCATCACCTCCCTCCTCCTCCTGCTTCAGTCCGTGCCTGAGCACACGGCTGGCACACAACGTACCCCTAAAGGCCAGGATGGGTTAAACCGGGTCATGATGAAACCACTCGGCTTTAACAGAAACACACACCCATTAGCTAGAACATTAGGACCATCACAAGATGTCTGATGGGTTCCTGTGGTTCCTGTGGACGCACGTTGAGACTGTAGCGTAGTTGTTTGTTTGTTTGTAGCCATTAGCTAAATAACTTTTTATATACGTATGTTTTAAACGTTAATCTTTCGCGCGTAGTTGATAGAGTGTTATTTTGTCTATCGTAAAAAAGCACTTGTGTTTACGCTTGTTTACTAACGTAAATCCGTGCTTGTGAAAACTTCTGCTACCGGCATCCGAACGAAGCCGGTTTTAGTTTGTTTTGTAATTCAGCGCTTAAACATATTATTCATCCAGAATTAAAACCGCTTTCTGTCTGCACGAAGCACGTTTGTGTTTGTTTTTGTATTTTAGCGCTTAAACATCTTTGTTTTGTGGGGAGTTAAAACCGTTTTCTGTCTGTAGGAACCGCGTTTTGTTTATTCGTTTTGTACATGAGCGCATAAACACCGTTTTCCTTTAGAATTACAGCCGTTTTATCCGAACGAAGCGCGTTTGTGTTGTTTGTTTTTGTAGTTCAGCGCTTAAACATCTTTGTTTTGTGGGGAGTTAAAACCGTTTTCTGTCTGTAGGAACCGCGTTTTGTTTATTCATTTTGTACATGAGCGCATAAACACCGTTTTCCTTTAGAATTACAGCCGTTTTATCCGAACGAAGCGCGTTTGTGTTGTTTGGTTGTTGGTTTTTATATTCCAGCTCATCATCGCCTGTTTCGTCCGGAATTAAAGCCGGTTTTCTGTGACTACCAGCAGAAGCGCCGGTGAAACCAACATAAACATCAACTCATCAACTTCAACTCATCTTGTAAAGCTAAGTACATTTCTCTGTTATTATGGCCCCAGCAGGAGCTTTATATCCATGTTCCGAGTGTAATATGTTCAGTTATTCCTTCTCCGTGTTTAGTGATAACTTTATATGTGATAAGTGTAGATTAGTTGTTAGTCTGACGGAGAAGATCTCAGTGTTAGAAGGGCGCATTCGGGCTTTAGAACAGACTACTACTAGTGAGGGCTTAGATTCAGCTGTAGCAGTCCCGAATGCCAGCAGTTCAGGTACAGAACCCCAGACTCCGGCATTAGAGCCCTCACAGCGGGGCGACTGGGTGACATCTCGGCGACATAGTCGTAGGGCAAAGCACCGACCATCTCAGTTGCACGTGTCCAACAGGTTTTCCCCACTCAGTGAGCCACCCGCTGAGCAGCCTGTTAATGTAAGTGCTCTGGTTATAGGAGATTCTCAGCTCCGACACGTGCGTATTGCCACCCCCATAGAGACACCAGCAACCATAGTCACTTGTATTCCGGGGGCCAGGGCGCCTGACATCAGAGCAAATCTGAAAGTGCTGGCTAATGCTAATCGTAGATTTTCGAAGATTGTTATCCACGTCGGCACTAATGATGTTCGTTTACGGCAGTCTGAGGTTACTAAGAGTAATGTTAAAGAGGTGTGTGAGTTAGCTAGGTCGATGTCTGAGGCAGTAGTGTGCTCTGGCCCCTTACCGATACGACCCAGTGGCGAAACCTACAGCAGGTTGTTGTCGCTGAACCGCTGGATGTCTAAATGGTGCTCAGAAAACTGCATTGATTTTGTAGATAATTGGTCCACCTTTGAGGGAAGGCCTGGTCTTTTGAAGCGGGATGGTGTCCACCCCACGTGGGAGGGTGCTGCTGGCATTTCTTGCAGCATAGGTGACAGGCTTTACCACCGCGTTAGTGTAGCGGCAGATAGTGTTAAATGACTATCCAGAGCCAAGACCAGGCAGCAGACTAACAGGCCTAACCGACTGTCTGCGAGTCGCCATCGGACGTCACCCGGAATCCTTAGGTCACAAACCATTGAGACTGTGTCTGTTTACCGTGGCAGGTGTAAGCCTAAACAAAATAAAAAAGTATGTCATAATAACTTAATTAAAATTAATCTAAATGAGCATCATAAAAACCCTAGTAAGGCTAAACTAAAGTTAGGACTTCTAAACATCAGGTCACTTGCATGCAAAACAGTAATTGTAAATGAAATAATTACAGATAATAGTCTTAGTGCACTTTGTTTAACCGAGACCTGGGCTAGACCTGATGAGTATCTAAGTTTAAATGAAGCATCTCCTCCGGGTTACAGTTATGAACATAAGTCACGTCTTAGCGGTCGTGGTGGAGGAATAGCCGCAATTTATGATAAAGACATAGGTCTTACTGTAAAATCAACTCCCATAACAAACTCGTTTGAAGTTCTTATCTCTGACATAACCAATAAATGTTCATCTGATAAAACTAGTATGTTTAAACTGGTTACTGTTTATCGACCTCCTGGTCCTTACTCAGAATTTCTTAACGAATTTGACGATTTTCTTTCTAGATTAGTCTTATCAACTAAGAAAGCTTTAATTGTTGGTGACTTTAATATTCATTATGAGGATAAGTGTAATCCACTCAAAATTGCGTTTGATTCTATTTTAGAGTCCTTAGGCATCACCCAAAATGTAACAGGACCCACTCACCGCTGTAAACATACCTTAGATTTAATACTTACTTATGGTATAAACATAGACAACCTGGAAATCGTACCACAGAATGACTTAATTTCTGATCACTCCCTACTAATATATGAAGTGTCCCTGTCCAATAATATACAGCAACCAAATCGTTTTAAATATAAGCGCACTATTACATCTGCAACTGCAGCAGCGTTCATAAACTGCCTACCAGAATTACCAAATATACCAGCATCAGAACCTAAAGAACTAGATCAGGCAACTCAGAACTTAGAGACTGTATTGCGCACAACCTTAGATAACGTAGCCCCACTTAAAACTAAACTGATTAGGGAGAAAAAACTTGCTCCATGGTACAATGACCACACATGCGCACTTAAACAAGCAGCACGGAAATTAGAACGCAAGTGGCGTCACACTACACTGGAGGTGTATAAGATTGCTTGGAAAGATGCTCTAACTGAGTATAAACATGCACTTATAAAAGCTAAATCTTTATATTATTCGTCCCTAATAGAGAAAAATAAAAACAATCCCAGATTCCTTTTCGAGACCGTGTCCAAATTAACTAAAAACGTCAATGAAACTGAATCTAATATACCGCCTGACTGTACCAGCGATGATTTTTTAAAATTCTTTAATGACAAGATAGAAAAAATACGACTTCAGAGTCAGAGTGTGTCACTTACCAGTGTTAAGTATGGACTCACTCCGAGCAGCATTGGTGATAATAGTAACGAGTTAATCCAACTAAATTCCTTTAATCCAATCTCCCAAAATGAACTAACTATGTTGATTAAATCATCGAAGTCATCATCGTGTATACTCGATCCTGTTCCAACTCGTTTACTTAAAGATTTACTCCCAGCTATTGTAGAGCCCCTGCTTACATTAATCAATGCATCCCTTAGCCTTGGGTACGTACCTAAATTGTTTAAAAGTGCCGTTATTAAACCCCTGATTAAAAAACCTAATCTTGATCCACATGTACTAGCTAATTCTAGGCCAATTTCAAACCTTCCTTTTGTCTCTAAAATATTAGAAAAAGTCGTTTCCAAACAATTATGCTCTTATTTGAATGAAAATTGTATTCATGAAAAAATTTCAATCAGGATTTAGACCCAATCATAGTACCGAAACCGCATTAATTAGAGTAGTTAACGAGTTGTTAATGTCTTCTGATAATGGATGTGTCTCTTTTCTTGTTCTATTAGATCTTAGCGCAGCGTTTGATACGGTCGATCAGAACATTTTACTGGAGAGGCTAGAAAATACAGTAGGTGTTAAAGGACTCGCACTCTCTTGGTTTCAATCATATCTGACTGACCGCTCGCAATTTGTTTATGTAAATAATAAATGCTCGGAAACTACAAAAGTAAAGTGTGGTGTTCCACAGGGGTCGGTACTTGGACCGCTATTATTTACACTCTATATGCTTCCACTAGGTGAAATTATTCATAAACATGGCATAAACTTTCACTGCTATGCAGATGACACACAGCTGTATATATCAGCCAAACCAAATGATACTGACACAATCAGTAAGATAGAAGATTGTGTAAACGACATAAAAAACTGGATGTCGTGTAATTTTCTTTTACTTAATTCAGATAAAACTGAGGTTTTACTTGTTGGCTCTAAAGCTGCAAGAGACAAGTTGTCTAACCTGGTGCTAAACCTAAACACTTTCTCTGTTACTCCCAGCCCAGATGTAAAAAACTTAGGTGTCACAATAGATTCAGATCTTTCCTTTGATACACACATTAATAATATTACTAGAGTTGCTTTCTATCATTTGCGTAATATCTCTAAAATAAGAAATATACTATCTGTTAATGACGCCGAAAAACTGATCCATGCGTTTATAACTTCTGGGTTAGATTATTGTAATGCTCTTCTAACTGGATGCTCTGGTAGATCCATAAACAAACTCCAGTTAGTTCAAAATGCAGCAGCTCGAGTGCTAACTAGAACTAAAAACTTTGATCATATCACTCCTGTTCTATCATCTCTACACTGGCTGCCAGTTAAATTCCGCATTGATTACAAAATACTTTTACTAACCTATAAAGCGCTACATGGTCTGGCTCCACAGTATCTGAGTGAACTTATTAATCACTACAATCCAGCGCGTCCACTTCTCTCACAAGATGCAGGGTTACTTATAGTTCCTAAAATTAAAAAGACCACGGCTGGTGGAAGAGCATTTTCTTACAAAGCTCCACAACTCTGGAATAATCTTCCTGCCTCTATTCGGGATTCGGACACAGTCTCAATGTTTAAGTCTAGACTGAAAACATATTTATTTTCTCAGGCTTTTGATTAGTATAGACAAAGGCGCAGAGCTTGGGGGTTCTTGGTCATAGAAACTTGTGGTGACCAGGGATGTTGGGTTGCTGTCGTTCTGCCTCTCTTGTCCGATCACTCCGGTTTGGGTAGGAGAGGTGGGCGCTGATGTCCTGTGAAAGCCTTCATGACCTTGTTACCTGCTCGCTCTCCCTTTTAGTTCTGCTGTAATAATTAGGGCTGCCGGAGTCTAAAACTCTCTGTAAAACTGTTTTACTCAACTAGCATTGTACATTATTAACTACATTCTCTATTGTTTTACTCCAAAGGCAATTCTGATGGAAACCTGTTCACCCGCCGAGGTTAAGGATTAAAGTCGAGACTGCCGTGACAACTATGCTGCTCCTGCCGGATGTGACGGATCTGGAGTAATTGCACCAAGAATGACAAGAAATCACTACAGACATTATTGAAGACTACAGCGAAGAACAACTCTATTATTATTTATCTATTTATTACCAGTTATAACTTTTAGATCATTTAATTCTGTGTTCGTATGCTCTGTGTAAATCGTGTATTTATTTAAAGTATCCTCCTGGCCACCCAAGAAGGATGGGCCCTGCTGAGTCTGGTTCCTCTCAAGGTTTCTTCCTGTAATTTTCAGGGAGTTTTTCCTTGCCACAGTCGCCCTCGGCTTGCTCAACAGGGGTTTTTTGTATCTGTTGGTCCTGGATTTTGTAAAGTTGCTTTGAGACAATGTCTATTGTAAAAAGCGCTATATAAATAAAGTTGACTTGACTTCAGCTTCTGTGCGTTTGGAGCTGGACCATCTACAGTCCATCCTGGCACTTCTCTTCCCCAGGGAAACATCTACATGTACCTGGCCTCCACATGATCTTGGAGATCAGTCGACCTTCTTCCATCGCTCTGATGTCCAGTTCCATGAATGTTGTAGGTGCTTCAGATGGTGGACAGGAGTTGCATGGGGACTCTGACTGGCACAGAAGGGTTAGATGTTCTGTGTGTTGTTACGTTCATCTCATCACCAGGGTTAAAATCATCTGCAGTTTGGTCCACAGTAGATCTTCTGCTGGTCCTACCAGACGCCACAGCTGTACAGGAACGACTGGCGTCAGACGCGCCACCTGATGCCACCTGATGCCACCTGATCCTCCAGGATTCAGAACAAACATCTGAAATCACAGTCAGAATAAAACGGATCCCAACAGACGAGAGGCGGGCATCAGATGTGTTATTGTAACGGGCAGAGAGAGGTGTGTGGTGCCCGTACCCGGTGGAGCTGGCCTTTCTGCAGTGCCCGGCGGGATGCCCGTCTCCCACACATCACCACTCTCCGTCTCTGGGGCGCTGCGGCGCTCTCACACAGATCTGAAAGAGCGACAGTGGTCTTTGTTTCCAGAATTCTAGCGGGAGAGACACTGTATTGCCAAAAGTATGTGGATGCCTGACCAGGAGGTTGGTGGATATTAATAAATCCTTTCCGAACCCCTCTGCTCTCCTGGCAAAGCTTTCCACAGGATTTTGGAGTGTGCCCGTGCCAGTTTAGTAAAAAGATCATTTCTCAGGTCAGAGACCGATGATGGACAAAGATGCCTGGCATGTAAATGAAGTTCCAATTCATCCCAAAGATGTCGAGCGTGTCCACATTAGGAAAAATGTTTATATTAGGAAGTTTTGATTATAATAGCGCTGTTGTTTTGCTGCGGCCTGTTATAGCGCCACAGATTCCCACCTCATTTCTACGTTATATGATGTGGCGTGGCGCTAAGAGCCGAGAGTTCTGGGGTTCGAGTCCCGGGCTGGGCTCACAAACACAGAAGGTGCGTGCAGGTACGTAAACCTAACCGTATCAGTGCGCTCTCAGTGCAGATCACATGCATGGATACACAGGAGGGTGGAGATGAATCTGATCAATTAAGGCGACGCCCACAGGAGCATCAAAAGAAAAAAAAAATTCATTAATTAATAAAGTTATTCATTAATTCATGTAATATTTGGTCTAATTTATTATTTCTGGGGGTTCAGGAGCGCTCATCTATTTTCCGAATATAAATTTACGGCATTTCTGTTTCTAAAAGGTTTCATAGGCGTTGGGAATCGAGTATATCCAAACTAGGATGTTGCAGAAAAGGCAGAATACGTTTTCCTGCACATTACAGCTTTTATTCATTCGAACCCCCCGTTTCATTCCGCTCCCGTCTTGTGGACCTGGAGGTTTTTCGGGAGCCAAATCCCCACAGACAGGGTCATTATATCCAACTTTGGGTTTTAATCAACGGCAGGAAGTTTGTCCTTGAATCCGATAAACGCATTAAATCCTGTTCAATCTGTCCGCTCGTACTGCAGCACCGGCGCATTCACACTCAAACCCCGAGCCTGTGGGACGGTCTCCTCCTCCCCCTCCTCCTCCAGCGCGAGCGAGGCGATCGATGTGATTTTGGCGAGCGTGATCAGGTAGCGGTCGGTTCTGAAGAAAATGGTAATCTGGCGGCGGCGGCGGGTGAGAAAACAGAAAAACAAAAGCGCTGGTGGTTGAGAATCCGATCACGCAGCGGCGAGCGCTGGCGGTTAAAGGACCATCTGCTATTTTTCACCTTGTCTGACTCCGCTGGTAATTGCATGCTGTTTATTTCTGTCCCTACACTGCTGCCAACCGCCGTGCCCCCCCCCCAGACCAGCACTACCAGCGTACCCCCCCCCCCCCCCCCCCACACACATACACTCCAACCATAGACGGAACGGTCCAGCATGACGACCATCTGATGATGATGAAGATCATGACTGACTGATCGTTCCTTCATGTTCTCCAGACTGGGGACAGAGCAGGACACGTGTTTACCCTGAATGTGGAGTAACGTTGGCACTGCTGGCAAGGTGGGTGCCTTACAGAGACGTGCTCCGGAGACCTGGGTTTGATCCCCATCTCCGATCTCTTTCGGGTACCCTGTTTTCCTCCCACCTCCCAAAATACATGCACATGCCCGGTTGGCAGCACCCGTGTTGAGACTCGAACTGAGACTTGAACTGAGATTTGAACTGAGATTCAAACTAAGACTTGAACTAAGACTTAGACTGAGACTCAAACGGAGATTCGGCCTGAGATTTAAACTGAGACTCGGATTGAGACTCAATCTAAGACTCGAACTGAGACTCGAACTGAGATTCCACCTGAGACTTGCTCTGAGACTCGAACTGAGACTCCGTCTGAAACTCTGTCTGAGACTTGATCTGAGACTCAAACTGAGACTCGTTCTAAAACTCTGAGACTCAAACTAAGACTGGAACTGAGACTCAGACTGAGACTTGTTCTAAAACTCTGAGACTCAAACTAAGACTGGAACTGAGACTCAGACTGAGACTCACTCTAAAACTTGCTCTGAGACTAGAACTGAGACTCAGTCTAAGACTTAAACTGAGACTTGAAATGAAACTCAGTCTAAGACTTAAACTGAGACTCAGACTGAGACTAGAACTGAGACTTAAACTGAGACTCCATCTGACACTAAAACTGAGACTCAAACTAAGACTCTGTCTAAGACTCGGACTGAGACTCGCTCTGGGGTCTCTGGGACTGCAGGATTTGAACCTTTTGCCTGATCAGCACCGGATGAATCTGATCTAACGAGCTTAACGAGGCCGATCCTGAGAACCTGCTGATTCAGCTCAACAAACACAGCAGGACAGAAAACATCTCTAATTACGTCTGAGTATCAGTCAGTGAAGGTTTTACATTTAATATCATTCAGTTCATTTAGCCTGGTCAGAGTCACGGCGGGTCCGGTTCCATTGGGAAACAATGGGGCGCACGACAGGAACAGCCTGGACAGAGTGGCAATCCGTCACAGGGTTTTAGCCACGAAGGTGTAACCAATCACACCTGTGTAGACGCCCGGTCGTCAAACTGTATAATCCTGTTAGTAATAGGCGTGAATGAAGCTTTTTTTTCGATTCCTGCTGCTTCGGAATTCTCTCGCGGTGGGCGCCGGTGTTGAGGAGGCGGTGGTGCTGAGGTGCGGTGCTGCGGCGCGGTCCGGACCCCGAGCACAATATCCTGCCCGTCAGACGTAAGTGGAGAGTAAATTATGGGTGGCAGGATGTTGATGAAAATGGAATTGCAGGGCTTCTGCGCCTAAAGAGAAGTAGCGGGGTCGCGGCCCGTGCCTCCACGCCGCCTCATACGCGTTATCTGACAGGAAGAGGCGCTCGGAGGGGCGACTCCGCTTCCAGTAAGTGTTTTCTTTGAAAAGCACAGAGAGAACGAGGAGCGCAGGAGGTGCAGAGTGGCCGACAGGTTGACAGAAGTGGAGTAATGGATCTGCCACAAACCCAACACCCCATCCCCCCATCCAGGGTGCCTGAGTACCCACTCCCGAAAAAACCTCACTTCCTAACAAGCTACAGCCTTAGAGACAGGTCGAAAGGACAAACACCAACACACCTACCGCACTCGCACCCTAGACCGTCATTAACCCCCCGTATTTTGTATAACAGCATGACAAAAGTATTGGGACGCCCTTTCTGATTACTGAATTCAGGTGATCAGGCACGACAGTCGCTAATAAATCAGTCATGTTCCCCTCAGCTCAGCCCCACTCAACAGCTCTGGGATGAACCAGAACACCGACTGATCAATCAGCGCCCAGCTGTATTAATGCTAATGCTGTCATCTTTTGTACTGAACAGGCACAAATTCCCACACACAGACACACTTGAAAGTCTTATGAGAAGCTTCCTGTTTTAATACCAAGCTCATGGTCAGGTGTCCAAATACTTTTGGCTGTTTTGTGTGTTTGTGTGGTAATAAATGTTTAGTTAAAGTTTTTACTCTTAAGCAGTTATAAAATCTTCTTCTTATTATTTTATTGTGCATTAAACAGATTCCTGTATAAGACTCGCTCTAAGACTTGAGACTCAAACAGAAAATCAAAATGAGACTCGGGTATAGACTTAAACAGGGACTCGGCCTGAGAATTGAACTGAGACTTAAACTAAGACTCGGACTAAGACTTGAACTGAGACTTGGACTGAAACTTAAACTGAGACTCGGACTGAGACTTGGTCTGAGACCTAAACTGAGACTCGGACTGAGACTCGGACAGAGACCTAAACTGAGACTCGGACAGAGACCTAAACTGAGACTCGGACTGAGACTCGGACAGAGACCTAAACTAAGACTCGGACAGAGACCTAAACTGAGACTCAGACTGAGACTCGGACAGAGACCTAAACTGAGACTCGGACAGAGACCTAAACTGAGACTCGGACAGAGACCTAAACTGAGACTCGGACTGAGACTCGGACTGAGACTCGGACTGAGACTTAAACTGAGACTTAGTCTGAGACCTAAACTGAGACTCGGACAGAGACCTAAACTGAGACTCGGACAGAGACCTAAACTGAGACTCAGACTGAGACCTAAACTAAGACTCGGACAGAGACCTAAACTGAGACTCAGACTGAGACTCGGACAGAGACCTAAACTGAGACTCAGACTGAGACTCGGACAGAGACCTAAACTGAGACTCGGATAGAGACCTAAACTGAGACTCGGACTGAGACTCGGACTGAGACTTAAACTGAGACTCGGTCTGAGACCTAAACTGAGACTCGGACTGAGACTCGGACAGAGACCTAAACTAAGACTCGGACAGAGACCTAAACTGAGACTCAGACTGAGACTCGGACAGAGACCTAAACTGAGACTCGGATAGTGACCTAAACTGAGACTCGGACTGAGACTCGGACTGAGACTCGGACTGAGACTTAAACTGAGACTCGGTCTGAGACCTAAACTGAGACTCGGACTGAGACCTAAACTAAGACTCAGACTGAGACTCGGACTGAGACTTAAACCGAGACTCGGTCTGAGACCTAAACTGAGACTCGGACTGAGACTCGGACAGAGACCTAAACTGAGACTCGGACTGAGACGGCGTGCGCCGGTGGTGTGATGGAGTGTTTGTGCGTACCGTATTTCACCGGCATCGTTTGTTGAATGTACGGAGCGGTGGCGTCTGATTCCTCTGATCTGAGCTTGACGGCAGGAAATAATGTCGTGTAACGTGATGGTTCGTATAATACGCTCAGATGATCTTTGTCATCGCCGCGGCGCCTCCAGACCCCCCTCATCCTTCCTCGGAACCACCCGGGGGGGATTAGTTTATAAAGGGTTCGCACCATCAGATCTGACCTACAATAGGAACCCGTACGACCCTCCCTCCCCCGGACGAGCCAATCCTTTTCCTTCTACCATGTTTTACCGCTGTGCCACCTCAGCACCCTGGTTTATACTTTTGATTAACTCTATATCATCACTTCAGACCCACGTCAGTCACGTCGACCCCCCATGAGGCGCCATAAAGCTTCCGCCCCCCAGAGACTCGGACCAGGCGGACAAAGAGAACCACTGAGAGACGGGAGAGTGTAAATGCCATCCTTACAAGCAGACACAGTCTGAGCGGGCGTGATTCCCCCCGGGACCCCCAGCAAAGACCCAAATCCTAAAATATCAGCTCAGATAAAAGACAAAACAGAGCCTGTTATGGAGGGATCCCCGCCGAGGGATCTGAAAAAGGCCGCGCCCGCTGGGAGACGAATTAGCCAGGAGCGTCTGAGAGTGTCGTGTAGCGTTTCCTCTACTGAACTCGTATTGTTTCTGTCCTCATTCTGATGAGGCAAAGCTGGCACGCCTGGCACTGATGGTGCTATTTAAATAAAGACTTTCACCTAAGAGACCTGAAAGTGAACAAAAAAAACACTTACCCCCGATAATGTTTACCAAGCTTGATGTTGGACTGTGTGTGTAGGAATTTGTGCCCTGTCTGAGAAAATCATTCCAATTCATCTCAAACTGTTCAGTTCCTCCACACTAAACAGGAGCGCAGGCATGCTGGAACACACAAAGGTCCTTCCCCAAACTGTTGTTACAAATTTCATACTGATCCCGTCGGTCCTCGTCACTCCTGGTGATTCCGGCAAACCGGACCCGCCACCACCCTGACCAGGATACAGCGCTGGCTGGCGAAACATGGAAATTAAAGGATTGATTTAATACATCTGTGAGCAGTGGGCGGGGCTGAGATACCTGAATGGAGTAATTAGAGGGCGTGGCCAGGTACCACATTTAAACACACACTCTTTGTAGCAGTCTGTGGATGGGTTGAGTTTGTCTCCCTGTGCCCACATTTTTACGTTGTATTTGAAGTGATTGGTAGAGCTTGTCATGGTAATTGGGTTAATTGGCACATCGTTGGCATCTGGGTGGGTAACGGGATGCACTAATTGAGCTTGAAAGGTTGCGCTGAAATGTCACATTAGCATGGATAAAAACTCGTTAGTTAATTAGTGTGTTTGTCTCTCTCTCTGAGGAGAAATGGTCCCGGGTACCAGTGTGGGCGATGCCCGTTATTAACGGGAGGTAGGACCTCCCTCACAAAACAGAAGATCTACTGTGGATCAAAGTGTGATGATTTTATTCCTGGTGATAAGATGAATGTGGCACCACAGAGCATCAAACCCTTCTGTACCAGTCAGAGTCCCCATGCGCCTCCTATCCACCATTAAAAGCTCCCACAATGTGCACCCAGGAATCACCTGTAAAATGTAAAGATTCACGTTGAGAAACAAAATTCAGACCTCATACACGTGGTCTGCTGTCAGAGGAACATCAAGTGCCTTTATTTCGGCAATAAAACACCCCAAACTCCAAATTATTTAAGGTTATGGAGTGAATTTTGAGTCCCGTCACGATTCCTGTCATGATCGAGTCCCACTTACTTCACAGCAGCGCTACCACATGGTTGCCAGATTGGGCGTTATCCCAAATATGCGGATTTGGTTTGAAATTGGCAGAAAACAAGATGCTTTGGCGGGTGGACAAAATTTGGGATGGTATGAACTAAAAGCTTGTATGGTACCCGCCACAGGGGGTGATTCTAAAGCGCACATTAGCAAGGCTGCACCAGTCATAAAGGTAAAAAAGTTTATATGTGGGTGGGTGGGTGATATCACGCCTGATTTTTATCATAATTAAAAATATATATTTATTAAGACGTGTTTTACAGATTTTATTCCTAGTGATGAGGTGAATGTGGCACAACACAGAGCATCAAACCCTTCAGTTCCAGAGTCCCCATGCATCTCCTGTCCACCATTGAAAGCTCCCACAATGTGCACCCAGGAATCACCTGTAAAATGTAAAGATTCACGTTGAGAAACAAAATTCAGACCTCATACACGTGGTCTGCTGTCAGAGGAACATCAAGTGCCTTTATTTTGGTAATAAAACAGCCCAAAACCCCCAAATTATTTAAGGTTATGGAGTGAATTTTGAGTCCCGTCACGATTCCTGTCATGATCGAGTCCCACTTACTTCACAGCAGCGCTACTACAGGGTTGCCAAATTGGGAGTTATCCCAAATAAACGGATTTGGTTTGCTTTGGCAAGCTGAATTGCCCTATAGGTGAAGGGGTGTGTGTATGTGTGTCTGCCCTGTGATGGACTGGCGCCCCGTCCAGGGTGTTACTGTGTGCCTTGCGCCCATTGAAAAGCTGGCATAGGCTCCAGCACCCCCCGCTACCCTAAGTAGATAAGCGGTTAAGAAATTGAGTGAATGAGTGAGTGAGTGTTTTTCCTACTATTTATTATCCTGGTGATGAGGTGAATGTGGCACAACACAGCACATCAAACCCTTCAGTGCCAGTCAGAGTCCAGTCAGTGCATCTCCTGTCCACTAGTGAAGGCTCCTACTCCTAATGTGCACCCAGGAATTAGAACTGGACATCAGAGCAACACAAGAAGGTCAGGTTCAGTTTTCTCCAGGATTGTGTGTGTGGGGCATTTACCAGAAGAAGAGATGCACCAGGCACTGGGATGCTGACCGACAGGATGGTGTTTGAAAGCAGGTGACATCTGATAAAAAATTTTTTTTACATTCACAGCTTTTACAGAATCCAATATGGCGGTATTTAAGAACGGAAATCAGATTCCGGGCCCCCGGGAGCCTCGTAACGTAATCGAATGCAGACTAATATCATCTGGAATACAATAAAATCCGAGAAGGAAGCAAAAATCAATCAAAGGAGAAACATTATCGGGTGACAAAATCCATTTATTCTGCGCATTTATCAGACAGACACGACACGGAAATAAATCCAATCTAACGTCAGAATGAAGCAGCACAGAGGAAAAAACATCAGACCAATAAATCACCACTGAGAAGATGAACAGATTTCAAATAAAAAAAGAGAGTCCAGAAATGCGTTCTTAAAATTTGTGGCTACGCTTGTACCTCTCACGACTCGCATTACCTGAGAACAGGTACACTGTACGGACAAAAGTATTGGGACGCCTTTTTTAATTACTGAATTCTTACGTTTCAGCCACAACTGTTATTAACAGGTGTAATAAATCATATAGAGAAAATAATGTGCTTCCAACTTAGGGCCTTTCAAGCAAGCTCTATAAAGGTTTAAAGGCAGTTGCCTTAAGGGCAGTTGTAGCCTAGTGGTTAAGGTAATGGACTAGTAAACAGAAGGTTGCTGGTTCAAACCCCACCACTGCCAGATTGCCACTGTTAGGCCCTTGAGCAAGGCCCTTAACCCTCAGTTACTTAGACTGTATACTGTCACAGTACTTTGGATAAAAGCGTCTGCTTAATGCTGAAAATGTAATAATGTTTAAAGAAACGCCACTGGCCTGCACAGAGCCTCCATTAAACAGCTTTGGAATGAATTGGAATATCAACCGAGGCTTTACTTGACCAGCATCAGCTAACATTTGAACAAGCACAAATTCCCACACACAGACGTCCTTCAAAACTCAAAAAATCACATTAAGGTCTCTGTATTTTAATATCGTTTGTTTTTGAACTAGCGCACGGTCAGGCATTCGAATACTTTTGGCCATATCGTGTATGTGGAACTGTTTGCCAAAAATAAAATCAGACGAGACGTGTTTGATGGCTGACGTCTGCTTCTTTATTTTGGTGACTTGTTCAGGTCAAAAGTTTACATACAGTTCACTGTAGGTCTTTATTCATCTCTGGAACTATTCTTTATTTCTGACTGAATAAATGTGTGCGTGGGACGAGGGGGGTCACAAATGTTAGCTCTTTTATCATTTGTGTAAATTGTTGTGGATCAAAAATATGCACACAGCGACCTACAGCCCCCTTCTATGAACATCCAAACCAAACAGGCTGTAAAAATGTTCTGCATTGTTTATTCTTTTGATCTTTTCAATGTAATTAATAGAATTCATTATTAAAAACCTTCGTGTGCCAAAATTACTGGCTCGGGTGTTGAGTTGCACGAATCATGAAACCGATGATGTTAAGAAGATGCTTGGAGGAGAACGTGAGTTTATCTTGACCGCACGAGCGGTAAGGAGGATGGTTCGAGTGGCCAAAGAATCCCTGGAGAACAAAACAACTATAGAGAACAAGAGCGTCATCCCAGCAACCTGTCTGCATTTCTGTTATAACTTACACAGATCAGCCATAACATTAAAACCACCTCCTTGTTTCTACACTCACTGTCCATTTTATCAGCTCCACTTACCATATAGAAGCACTTTGCACAGTAGTTCTACAATTACTGACTGTAGTCCATCTGTTCTTCAATGGTCAGGACCCCCACTGACATGGTGGTGGTGTGTTAGTGTGTGTTTTGCTGGTATGAGTGGATCAGACACAGCAGGGCTGCTGGAGTTTTTAAACACCTCACTGTCACTGCTGGACTGAGAATCGTCCACCAACCAAAAATATCCAGCCAACAGCGCCCCGTGGGCAGAGTCCTGTGACCACTGATGAAGGTCTAGAAGATGAGCGACTCAAACAGCAGCAATAGATGAGCGATCGTCTCTGACTTTACATCTACAAGGTGGACCGACTAGGTAGGAGTGTCTAATAGAGTGGACAGTGAGTGGACACGGTATTTAAAAACTCCAGCAGCGCTGCTGTGTCTGATCCACTCATATCAGCACAACACACACTAACACCACCACCATGTCAGTGTCACTGCAGTGCTGAGAATCATCCACCACCTAAATAATACCTGCTCTGGGGGGGTCCTGTGGGGGTCCTGACCATTGAAGAACAGCATGAAAGGGGGTAACAAAGCATGTAGAGAAACAGATGGACTACAGTCAGTAATTGTAGAACTACAAAGTGCTTCTATATGGTAAGTGGAGCTGATAAAATGGACAGTGAGTGTAGAAACAAGGAGGTGGTTTTAATGTTATGCCTGATCGGTGTATTTCAGCAGTTTATAAGCAGTTCGTGTTTAATATTAATATTGTTAATTCTGAACAGCGGCTGTTTTTCTGTGTATTTGCATTCTGTCGGGATTTGAAACACGTTTTGGCTGGAAATGACTAACAATCTGGCAACCCAGCGACCGTTTTTCATGTGTAGTGTTTTGGCGCGTCTTGAAAGAGGTTTTATGCAGCAATCTGGCAACCCTGCTCCACCGAAAACAGAGAAAGTTAGAGTAACATGGCGAATCAACAGTCACAGGATGAAATGAGGTGATTATCTTTTATCATTTCATTAAAACAAAGTATCTGTACACAAAAACATCAGGTATCACAGTACAGTTTCTCTGTTGTGAATTCTGTGACACGATCATCTAGAATATTTACACACATCATCATCATCATCATCATCATCATCATAAAATCCCCCAAACTGACTCTGTTTGCATTAAAGCTGCTGTAAGTGAAGTTAGCAAGTCTACCTTTAATAAATGGTGAGATGACATGGTTTGTTTCACATCTGATCGTGTTCATTTTGTGGCGTTTATCTCCCAATTGTTAATGAATACATCGAGAAAGTTAGGGGCCTTGCTCAGGGGCCACTTATCAACGATTAGACTTAAATCATCTGAATTTAGGCCAATCCAGAACCTTCAAACCTGATCAGTTATCAGGTAATCATTCAGTTTTCAATTCATTCCATTTTCATGTCTAACCACCGCTTTATCCTGGTCAGGGTCTCGGTGACTCTGGTTTCTTGAAAACAACCACCCACAGTGGATTCAGAAAGTATTCAGACCCTTTATCAATAATTAGTAGACGCCTCTTTGGCAGCAGTTACATGATTTGGGCGGTTTATCCCATTCTTCATGGATGTATAAAGTATGGATAATGAGCGTCTGTGAACGTCCATATTCAGGTCTCGCCACAGACGTCTGTGGTTTAACTCTGAACTTTGACTGGGCTTTACAGACCTTCCCTAGGTATTGAAGTGTAAATCTGAGTGAGTGAGTGAGTGAGTGGATGAATGCATGAATGAGTCAATCGTGTTGGAGTGTTTTGTTATGTGAAGGTAATGAAGTGTAATGTGTGAGTGAATGAATAGTGTTGGAGTGTATACGTGTGTGAAAGTTCTGAAGTGGAAATCTGAGAAAATAAGGATGAAGGAATGAATAAATGAGTAAGTATATGAATAAATAAATGAGTGAATGATTTAATGACTGACTGAATGAATAGTATTGGAGTGCATCAGTATGTGAAAGTCTAAAGTGAAATAACTAAAGTGTAAATGAGTGAGTGAATAAATGAATAAATGCATGAATCAAAGGTGATGAATTATCAGTGTGTAAATCTGGGAGAATGTGTGAGTGAACGAGTGAATGAATGAATCAATGGTGATGGAGTGTATCGATGTGTAAAGGCCCTTCAGTGTAAATCTAAGTGTATGAATGAATGAAGTGTGTTGGAGTGGAGTGTATCAGTATATGTAGGTACCGAAGTGTAAATCTAAGAAAATGAATGAGTGAATGATTGAGTAAGTGAGTGAATTAATGTAGTGTTGAAGTGGATTAGTGTAAACCTGAGTGAGTGAGTGAATGAGTGAATGAGTGAAGTGTTGGAGTGTATCAGTATATGAAGGTACTGAAGTGTAACTCACCTACAGCAGCTTTAATCCCCACACACACACACACACACACACACACACACACACACACTACAGGATTTATAAAAATATGTAAAATCTTATAAAATGTGGTTTTACATCATCATCAGTAAATGTTTATGTACAGATGTATACGTGCGTGCGTGTGTGTATATATATTTCTATTTATATATGTATATAGATGTAGAATGTGTACATGTACTCTATATCATAACCTACAGATCCATTATTTACCCTTAAATACACACTACATGGGGTAGAAGTATGTGGACGCCCCTCCTTACTACAGAGCTCGGCTGTTTCACCCACTGCTAACACCTGAACAACACGTTAGGGAAGGGCAGGACCGTGACCCTGTGCACAGGATTTCGGTGTGGAGGAACACATCTGGGATGAACTGGAACGCCGACTGCAAGCCAGGGATAAAACATAAGTGACTATATGATGTGTGTAAAAATCACAAATTCCCACACTCACACTCCAAAACCCTGTGAGTTTGTCCGGGTGTCCACATACTTTTGGTCATATAGTTTAGGTCAAATGTCATTCAGGTTATTATTGGACATTACTGAAGTCATGTGATTGAATCATTCATTCATTCATTCATTTATTAATTCATTCATTGTCTGTTTCACCACTGCATTCTATGGTCAGGGTTGCGGTGGGTCCAACACACACACACACACACACACACTTGTGTAATTTTTCAGTAGGTCTAATTATCCTGACTGCATGTCTTTTAGGAGTTTGTAGGAGAAAACCCACTTGGACACAGGGAGAACATGCAAAACTCTGCACACAAAGTACTCTGGAGAATCGAATCCAGGCCCTTCTCACCGTAAGGCGATACTATACACCCAAAAGTATGTGGACGCCCCTCCTTAACTTAAGGTGAATAAAAATGACATACAGTAAGGTAAATAATATGATTTTAATAGTGTGGTAACAGTTTAGGGAAGTCCCCCCTCTCTCTTCCGGTATGATTACACCCCTGAGCACAAAGCAGCTCTATGTGCAAATGTCCCGTGCGTCCTCTTCCTGACTCTATTGACTGGACAGGGACAAATTCCCACAGACACACTCCCTCCAAAGTCCTGTAGAAAGGCTACAAAGGAAAGACGGATCGATCTGATATAAACGCAGACGGTTTTGGAACGGGGCGTCCGCCGAGCTCACGGTCGGGTGTCCCAATACTTCAGCCCATGTAGCGCACCTCTCTCATACGAGCCCGATGATATATGATATATGATATATGATATGTATAAATGTATATATGATATACGTGTGTATAATATACGTTTAGGTTCCTCGGCAGTTCCACGACCACTTTCATCGTCCGCCTTCCCTTCTAATCCCGAAACCCTTTTGACAGTTGCCATGGAAACAAGACCTGACGACAGGCCTGTCTTTTCATGTACCCCCCCCGTTCCCCCGCCCGCCCCCTGCCCGCCCCCCGTCCGCCCCCCGTCCTTCTTTACCCTGAAGGCATATGGGTGAGCTACGCCGAAATAAATAGTGCAAGAGAGGAAAACGGATGACGCTACGCCGCGCTCTTGCTGGCGTTCTCGTTCAGCCTCTCCATGTAATTCCGGAGCTCCATGGAGTCCCCGAGCTCGATGTCCGGACAAACCCACTTGATATCGTTCTGCCTGACGCCCAGCGGGCTGTTTCCCGGGCAACCGCCGCCCGATCTGGAGCTGCCGCTGAAGGTCTGGAACTTGACCCGTTTCCGTTTGGTGGTGGGCGAGTTCACGTCACTCTTGTGCTCCTTGTGCGCCGCCTGTCCTTTCTGACCGGAGACGCCGTTCAGGAGCGTGCTGGCCTCCTCCAGGGCGGCGCCAACGTCCACGGTGGCGCTGAGGTCATCCTGCTGGAGGCACAGCTCGCCCTCGTGCCCCAGCCACACCCAGTCGTGGGAGTGCGGCATGGTCTCCTGGCAGTCCATGGGCAGCTGCTTGTTCCGGTACTGCAGCGTGTACGAGACGCAGTTAATCAGGAACACCAGGATCGCCAGGCAGAAGACCCCCAGCAGGGCGTACATGCCGATCTCCAGGTCGGTGAGTCCGCGCCGCGCCTGCAGCAGGTCCTCCTGCGGGAGGTCGGGTCGCGTCGGGAAGTCCACGGGAGCGTTCCGCTTGTCTTCGCCGGCGGAGGTTTTGGTGGTGGCGGCGGCTCGGGTCACGATGCCGGCGTCTGAACTCGTAATCACGTGGTGAGAATTATTCGCTCTGTGCGTTCTCCGATCCTCGGCTCGGCCCTCGCCGTCGTCGTCGTGGCGGGTGAACTTGACCCGGACGTTGGCGCTGGCGGACGCCAGGACGGCCCGACGCTTGTTCTTCTGGCATGACTCGGATCCGGACATCTCCACCCGGACCAGCGTGCCCTGCCCCTCGCCCTTCACCACCACCACGGGCGTCTTCCACCACGGGACCCTCCGGACGGAGACCACGCGCTCGTCCACCGACACCGCCGTCAGCGTGAAGTGGGCGGGGTCGAACAGGTCCAGAGGCGTCACCGCACCGTCGCTGAAGTGCAGCCACGCGCTTACCAGAGATTCCTAAAAAAACACAAACCATTAAAACTAAATTGATTAAAAATATTAAATCATCTCCTCCAAAAAATGTTCAAAAGTATTGGGACACCCGACTGTGAGCTTCCCCTTTCCAAAACCGTCTGCGTTCATATTAAATCGCTCCGTCTTTACTTTGTAGCTTTAATATTATCCGCTCTAGTAGGAAGCCTTTCTACAAGACTTTAGAGAGAACGTGTCTGTGGGAATTTGTGCCTGTTCAGTCAATAGAGTCAGGAAGAGAAGGACTGGTGAAGTTCAAAAGTTTTGGGTTGAACAACTGTCTGGAACTATTCAAACCACGTCTCTACAGAGCTGCTTTGTGCTGAAAGGTGTAATTATGTTAGAAGAGATAGAGGACTTCCCTAAACTGTTGGCACAATGTTAAAAGCATATCATTTACCTTACTGAATATAATTGTATACACCTGATAGCAACAGATGGGACAAAACCAACTAAATTCAGTTATCAGGAGGGGCGTCCACATACTTTTGATCGTACAGCACTGTTACAGATCTGATTGTTTGTTTATATTTGTGTTATAAATAAAAATCTTTTTGATGTTTCTCAGATAAACAGCACAGTGATCTGATCTGAATCTAATCGGAGGTTCGGATCGGGTCCTCTCTGCCGCGCCTCTGTTCCTCCCGTGATTCTGATTACAGACAGCACCCGCTGACGGGCGAGACGGTGCCACCACGCTGCCGCCACCACGCTGCCGCCACCACGCTGCTGCCTCCACGCTGTCTGTATGATGGTTGTGTGTATCTGTATGATGGTTGTGTGTATCTGTATGATGGTTGTGTGTATCTGTATGATGGTTGTGTGTACCTGTATGATGGTTGTGTGTATCTGTATGATGGTTGTGTGTATCTGTGTGATGGTTGTGTGTACCTGTGTGATGGTTGTGTGTATCTGTATGATGGTTGTGTGTACCTGTATGATGGTTGTGTGTACCTGTATGATGGTTGTGTGTATCTGTATGATGGTTGTGTGTATCTGTATGATGGTTGTGTGTACCTGTATGATGGTTGTGTGTATCTGTATGATGGTTGTGTGTACCTGTGTGATGGTTGTGTGTATCTGTATGATGGTTGTGTGTATCTGTATGATGGTTGTGTGTATCTTTTTGATGGTCATGTACCTGTGTGATGGTTGTGTGTATCTGTATGATGGTCGTGTGTACCTGTGTGATGGTCGTGTGTACCTGTGTGATGGTCGTGTGTATCTGTATGATGGTCATGTACCTGTGTGATGGTTGTGTGTACCTGTATGATGGTCATGTACCTGTGTGATGGTTGTGTGTATCTGTATGATGGTCGTGTGTACCTGTGTGATGGTCGTGTGTACCTGTGTGATGGTCGTGTGTATCTGTGTGATGGTTGTGTGTATCTGTATGATAGTCGTGTGTCTCTGTATGATGGTCATGTGTACCTGTACGATGGTTGTGTGTACCTGTGTGATGGTTGTGTGTATCTGTATGATGGTCGTGTGTACCTGTGTGATGGTCGTGTGTACCTGTGTGATGGTCGTGTGTATCTGTGTGATGGTTGTGTGATGGTCGTGTGTATCTGTGTGATGGTCGTGTGTACCTGTACGATGGTTGTGTGTACCCGTGTGATGGTTTTGTAGCTGCGTAATGGTTGTGTGTATCTGTATGATGGTTGTGTGTAGCTGTGTGATGGTTGTGTGTAGCTGTGTGATGGTCGTGTGTAGCTGTGTGATGGTTGTGTGTAGCTGTATGATGTTTGTGTGTACCTGTATGATTGTTGTGTACCTGTGTGATGGTCGTGTGTACCTGTGTGATGGTCGTGTGTACCTGTGTGATGGTCGTGTGTATCTGTGTGATGGTCGTGTGTATCTGTATGATGGTCGTGTGTCTCTGTATGATGGTCGTGTGTATCTGTATGATAGTCGTATGTATCTGTGTAATGATCGTGTGTACCCATATGATGGTTGTGTGTATCTGTGTGATGGTCGTGTGTACCTGTACGATGGTTGTGTGTAGCTGCGTGATGGTTGTGTGTATCTGTATGATGGTTGTGTGTAGCTGTGTGATGGTTGTGTGTAGCTGTGTGATGGTTGTGTGTAGCTGTGTGATGGTCGTGTGTAGCTGCATGATGTTTGTGTGTTCCTGTATGATTGTTGTGTACCTGTATGATGGTTGTGTGTACCTGTTTGAGGCTGTGCATGGTATCCTGGGTGGTTGCCGTGGCGACGATGGCCCTGTTGCTTCCCGGGCTGAGCTGCAGCGAGAGCGCCAGTCCCGAAACCAGCTGCAGACCCAGATCCACCACGCTCACTTTATCATCCAGCACCCGCACCGTCCTCTCGGCCAGCAGCGCGTCAGACAGGGGCGACGTTACCTGGCACGGCACAGGGCACAGACAGTCAGAACACACGGCGCCAGGTGTTTCTTACATAAGCACGCTGCATTAAACACGCCAGCCAGCAGCAAGAGGATAAAAATATCAGCAACGGGCACTGCCACAGAACCATGGGTACAACTCCACACCCCCAAATTCACTCTGCACCCAGTTATACCTCACTGCCTGTTCCACCAATCATCTCCACACTGGACGTCCTACCACCCGCTTTGTAGCTACAACAGTCTCTGCTTTTCTGGAAAGGTTTGTACACAAGATTTTGGAGTGTCCAAGGTGATTTATGTCCACTCCTATAAACCCTGTTTATACGGGCATAGAGGAGTCAGCATCTGTAGTTAATTAATCATTAATTAATAAGGAATTAGGCCACATCACTCAGTATAGTGACATTTTAGGCCAAAAGTATGTGGACATGTATTAGAGTAGAGCGTGAGCTTGTTTATTCTAAACCCTTAAAGAATGAATATATAGGAGTTTGTCATGTGTGTTTAGGAATTTGTGCCCGTTCAGTCAGTATGGCTGGCATTGATGTTGGTCAAGAAAGCCTCAGTTGATGTTCCGGTTCATCTCAGAGCTGTCGAGTGGGGCTGAGTTCAGGACTTAGGGTCTTCCCTAAACTGTTAGCAACTTTTGTGGCCAGAAAACATGAATTAGAAAAAATTTACACCTACAAGTCCTTCAGGTTTCTGATGAATGAATGAGTGTGTATATACACTGCCTGGCCAAAAAAAGGTCACACACTCTAATATTTGGTTGGACCGCCTTTAGCTTTGATGACAGCACGCATTCGCTGTGGCATCGTTTCCACAAGCTTCTGCAACGTCACAACATTTATTTCTGTCCAGAGTTGCATTAATTTTACCCCAAGATCTTGTAGTGATGATGGGTGATTTGGACCACTGCACAACGTCGTCTCCAGCACATCCCAAAGATTCTCAATGGGGTTCAGGTCTGGACTCTGTGGTGGCCGATCCATGTGTGAGAATGATGTCTCGTGCTCCCTGAAGCACTCGTTCACAATCTGACTGATGAATCCTGGCATTGTCATCGTGGAATATGCCCGTGCCATCAGGGAAGAAAAAATCCATTGATGGAATAACCTGGTGGTTCAGTATATTCAGGTGGTCAGCTGACCTCATTCTTTGGGCACATAACGTTGCTGAACCTAGACCCTGACCGACTGCAGCGACCCCAGATCATAGCACTGCCCCCACAGGCTTGTACGGTAGGCACTAGGCATGATGGGTGCATCACTTCAGCCACCTCTCTTCTTACCCTGATGCGCCCATCACTCTGGAACAGGGTAAATCTGGACTCATCAGCCCACATGACCTTCTTCCATCGCTCCAGGGTCCAATCTTTTTGCTCCCTAGCAAATTGAAGCCGTTTTTGCCGGTTAGCCTCACTGACGAGTGGTTTTCTTAAGGCTACACAGCTGTTTAGTCCCAATCCCTTGAGTTCCCTTCACACTGTGCTTGTGGAAATGCTCTTACTGTCACTATTAAACATCCCAGAGTTCTACTGGAGTTTTTATGCCATTTGATTCACCAAACGTTTAAGTGATCGCCAATCACCATCATTCAAGATTTTTTTCCGACCACATTTCTTCCTTAAAGATGATGCCCCCCCCCCACTGTCCTTCCACTTTTTAAAATAATGCGTTGGACAGTTCTTAACCCGATGTTAGTTGTTTTAGAAATCTCCTTAGATGTTTTCTCTGCCTGATGCCAATAATTTGACCTTTCAAAAACAGATGAACATCTTTTCCATGACCACAGGACGTGTCCTTCCACATGGTTGTTTAACAAATGAGAAGCTACTCACTGCATCAGTTAGGCTTAAATAACTTGTTGCCAGCTGAAACAATCACCCATGCAGTAATTATCCAATGGGAGGCTCTTACCTATTTGCTTAGTTAAATCCTGGTGGTGACCTTTTTTTTTGGCCAGGTAGTGTATATAAGTGAATGAATGAGTGAATGAATGAGTGAGTGTATGAATGAGTCAATGAATGAATGAATTAATAAATGAATTAATGAGTAAGTAAATAAATATAAATGAATGAATGCGTGAATAAGTGAGTGTAATTACCCCCTCTGCTCTGTATATAATCAGTATTTGGATGTCATGTGTAAATAAGCACGTGGGTAAATGAATGAATAAATGAGTGAGTGAGTGTAATTACCCCCTCTGCTCTGTATATAATCAGTATTTAGCCTCTCAGGCATGTTGATGTTTGTCAGTATTTGTCCTGCTCTGTTTGATGTAGTTATTCCTTCAGTTCTAGTTAATGAGGTGAAACGAGGGTGTGGCACCGGAGGAACTGGAGGAACCGAACCCGCCGCTCGGTGCCCGTCCGTGACCGTGGGGGGTACGAGTGAGCTCGGATGATTAGTGATGGGCGGGAGCAGACGGCGTGTGATTCGCGGCTCCGAATCCTCCACCTGTTACTCTGCTTTTATCTGATTTTAATTTTCCACCCCCTGCAGATGGGGGACGGAGGTGCGGCCCGAGCGAGAGGCAATTTGACGATCAAATAGAACATCGGAGAGAGCCGACGGCGCCTCTGTATAATTTGGGCGTGCGCCGCGGCCGCGATGTGCCCAACGTCAGAAATTATTTGCTTTTAACGTTCGGCGGCGAGAGCGGAAATGAAAAGCACACGAGGACAGAAAATCATTTAGATTAGATAAGAGACGCCGTCAGAGTACAGTCCAAACTCAGAACCGCCGTGATGAGTTTATTTTACTTCTTCTGCATTGTCTCCCTTTTCTCCCAGTTTAGTCATAGCCAGTTCCTCTTCCTCTGCTGGAGACCCCCATGGCGTACTGAGGAGGGTATATTCTCCTGACACGCCCTCACTCCGTCGCGTGCGCATTCCACCGACCCCTTCTTATTCACCTGTACTTCGGTGGATCACCGTGTGGGGTCGGTCTCTCTCACGGAGAGTCGCGAGCTGACCTCAAGCTACTAACCAGGGTCCTTACACAGCGTCCAAGACCCCGCCCCCTTTATTTTTAGTCACGTCTTTTCCCACCCAGCAGACTAGCGACTAATGCACTGTCTGCACTGCCGATCGTGTCTGCTAGAGGCCGACCGTTAGCAGAGCTGAGAGATCCCGGAATATCCCGCTGTGCCATCTATTTGTATATATATACAGTGTATCACAAAAGTGAGTACACCCCTCACATTTCTGCAGATATTTAAGTATATCTTTTCATGGGACAACACTGACAAAATGACACTTTGACACAATGAAAAGTAGTCTGTGTGCAGCTTATATAACAGTGTAAATTTATTCTTCCCTCAAAATAACTCAATATACAGCCATTAATGTCTAAACCACCGGCAACAAAAGTGAGTACACCCCTAAGAGACTACACCCCTAAATGTCCAAATTGAGCACTGCTTGTCATTTTCCCTCCAAAATATCATGTGATTTGTTAGTGTTACTAGGTCTCAGGTGTGAATAGGGAGCAGGTGTGTTCAATTTAGTAGTACAGCTCTCACACTCTCTCATACTGGTCACTGAAAGTTCCAACATGGCACCTCATGGCAAAGAACTCTCTGAGGATCTTAAAAGATGAATTGTTGCGCTACATGAAGATGGCCAAGGCTACAAGAAGATTGCCAACACCCTGAAACTGAGCTGCAGCACAGTGGCCAAGATCATCCAGCGTTTTAAAAGAGCAGGGTCCACTCAGAACAGACCTCGCGTTGGTCGTCCAAAGAAGCTGAGTGCACGTGCTCAGCGTCACATCCAACTGCTGTCTTTGAAAGATAGGCGCAGGAGTGCTGTCAGCATTGCTGCAGAGATTGAAAAGGTGGGGGGTCAGCCTGTCAGTGCTCAGACCATACGCCGCACACTACATCAAATTGGTCTGCATGGCTGTCACCCCAGAAGGAAGCCTCTTCTGAAGTCTCTACACAAGAAAGCCCGCAAACAGTTTGCTGAAGACATGTCAACAAAGGACATGGATTACTGGAACCATGTCCTATGGTCTGATGAGACCAAGATTCATTTGTTTGGTTCAGACGGTCTCAAGCATGTGTGGCGGCAATCAGGTGAGGAGTACAAAGATAAGTGTGTCATGCCTACAGTCAAGCATGGTGGTGGGAATGCCATGGTCTGGGGCTGCATGAGTGCAGCAGGTGTTGGGGAGTTACATTTCATTGAGGGACACATGAACTCCAATATGTACTGTGAAATACTGAAGCAGAGCATGATCCCCTCCCTCCGGAAACTGGGTCGCAGGTGTTCCAGCATGATAATGACCCCAAACACACCTCTAAGACGACCACTGCTTTATTGAAGAGGCTGAGGGTAAAGGTGATGGACTGGCCAAGCATGTCTCCAGACCTAAACCCAATAGAACATCTTTGGGGCATCCTCAAGCGGAAGGTGGAGGAGCACAAAGTCTCGAATATCCGCCAGCTCCGTGATGTCGTCATGGAGGAGTGGAAAAGCATTCCAGTGGCAACCTGTGAAGCTCTGGTAAACTCCATGCCCAGGAGAGTTAAGGCAGTTCTGGGAAATAATGATGGCCACACAAAATATTGACACTTCAGGAACTTTCACTAAGGGGTGTACTCACTTTTGTTGCCGGTGGTTTAGACATTAATGGCTGTATATTGAGTTATTTTGAGGGAAGAATAAATTTACACTGTTATATAAGCTGCACACAGACTACTTTTCATTGTGTCAAAGTGTCATTTTGTCAGTGTTGTCCCATGAAAAGATATACTTAAATATCTGCAGAAATGTGAGGGGTGTACTAATTTTTGTGATACACTGTATATATGGCATGCTAGGTATTATGTTTCACCTCTGCGGAGTGTCGGAACTCGTGACCCACCGACTCGGGCCGGGCCTCCACACAGACGCAATTGGGCGTGTCTGGTGGAGGAAAGGTCGGACGGCATCTATTCCTACGACTGCTACAATATCCGATCTTTGTGACTGGTCCAGACTCCTAAGCGAGTCACGTGGAGCTTAGCGTGTCTCTCCGTGCACGATACGGCTCTCTGTGTGGGAACCTAACACTGACAGGTGATAAGCAGCGGCGACCGACTGGACACATGTTGACGTGTGGTGATCGGGGGTTGTGAAGCAGCAGCGGATTCACAGTCAGGAACTGGATATGACTAAATTGAGAGAATTGGTTTGAGTACTTGGGTACAAGGCAAGGCAAGGCAAGTTTATTTGTATAGCACCTTTCATACACAGTGGCAATTCAAAGTGCTTTACATAAGGAAAAAAATAAATAAATTAAAAGCATTAAAACATTCCTGAGATCTAGAACCTCAGAAAGACTTCTTGCAAACATTTAGTTACAATTAAGAACATGAAATTCAAACAAGAGAGATAAAAAAAATTAAGGACATGAAAAATTAAAAGAAATTATTGTAAAGTATAACCTACAATTTAGGGAATATGAAATTAAAACAAGAGAGATAAAAAATTAAGAACATGAAAACTAAAAGAAAATTTAGTAAAATATACACTACAATTTAGAAGAGCATGAAAAACTAAAAGAAATATGGTAAAATGAGGGTAATAGCAAAAATTTCGAGCTCAATCATAGGCACAAGAAAAAAGAAATGTTTTTAACCTGGATTTAAAGATTTCTACATTTGAGGAACATCTAATATCTCCTGGCAGTCTGTTCCAGTTATATGCAGCCCAACAGCTAAATGCTGCTTCACCATGTTTAGTTTGGACTCTGAGCTCAACTAGCTGACCTGAGTCCATGGATCTAAGAGATCTACTGGGTTTATATTCTCTAAACATTTCTGAGATGTATTCTGGGCCGAACCCATTCAGTGATTTATAGACCAGTAGCAGCACTTTAAATTCTATTCTGTAACTAACTGGAAGCCAGTGTAGAGATGTACAAATCCACAGTGTACAAATCCACGACACGTTCAGGACGGCTCAGATAAGCCCCGGCGCTGGCCGAGGAGAACCTGCTCGGCTGGTGAAACCTGCATTCGCCAGACGCTTCTTTACCTCAGTCAGTGGTGGATTCTCCAGACCTCCCGTCCCTCAGGAACCCTCTGCCACCACTACTACTCACCTGGAGTTTGGTGGTTCCCGCGCCGAGACCCGTCAGCACCGGTCCGTCCCGCAGACCCGCCACCCGCGAGTCCTCCACCTTCAGCAGATCCCTGACCAGCTCGGTCACGTCCACCTGCCAGTCGCTGCCCAGCAGGAAGTCCGGCTGCCCCCGCCCCTCAGCCGGGTCTGCCACCAAGTGGGTCAGAACCCGGAAAGTGGTGCTCTGGTAGAGCGGGCCACACCCGCGGTCCTTCCTGCTGCCCTCGTCAGCATTGTCCTCGCCGGGTCTGAAACACACGGACCCACCCGGGGTCATTCTTACGGTTCAAACGGCAGCAAATCAACTCCAGAGTATTAAACTACCACCACCGTACCTCACAGCAGGTACACTGTTGGATCCCCGTCTACCCCAGACATACCCCAGACATACCCCAAACTAAATAAACTTCATGAATAAAATTAGTGGTGATCTGGTCCTACTGTGGTTAACAAGATGTTACGCCACAAGGTGGCGCTGATGTACAAGTTTATTTTGTGTGCACTCGTGCCAGTTAAAATCAGTTTATTTCATTATTATTGTTTTTGTCTGCGACCCCCTCTTGTTTTTTTGGAAAAACCCTTTACCCTATATGACCAAAAGTATTTGGACGCCTGACCATGAGCTTTTTTAAGTTTTCCCCAAATTTGGCGGCGGAGGAAGAGGTGCATCTGTCCCAAACGATATCGATCTGAAGATCTGGACGAGCTTTAGAGCCACAATATCAAATGTTGGTCATGCACGACAAAAAAAAACATGCCCCTCACTTCTGGTTGCCGGTAGCGACGGGGACCCTCCATCCTTTGATCTGGCTGAGTTCGGGGTCGGACAGGTCGATGTGCAGCGGGAGGCGAGGGATCCAGACGTTCACCTCCAGCTGAGCGCTCAGGTAGCTGTAGGTGAAGTTCAGCGTGGTCTTCACCCTCCCTCTGCTCTCCTTCCCGTTCACGTACACGTAATCGCACCTCTCCGAAACCTGAGGGGGGGCAAAAGAAGACACCGTTACCGGGTGGTGCAGTGGGATGCCACGTTACCCACCATCCAGGTTTGAATCTCGGCCGAGGGAGTGAGGGGTGGAAGCCCTGCGATGGATGGGTGGAAGCGGACCTTCCGCGACCCTGACCTGTTGTGGGTGTGACATGGTACCGTGCTCCCTAAGGTCCTGGGTTTGATCCTCTGAGGACGCTCAGAACCTCAGATCCTCACACCTCCCAAAAAACAACATCAGCTTCTCTTAATCGCTCCTGATCGTGGTGTGTTTTGCCCAATAGGAAGCTCTGGACCCCTAGCGACCCTGACCTGGTGTGGGTGTGACACGGTATCGTGCTCCCTGAGGTCCTGGGTTTGATCTTTTGAGGACGCTCAGAACCTCACACCTCCCAAAAAACTACATTGGCTTCCCTTAATCGCTCCTGATCGTGGTGTGTTTTGCCTAAAAGGAAGCTCTGGACCCTTTGCAACCCTGACCAGGCTGAAGCAGCTGAATTAACAGAGATGCTCCACACAGAACAGAAAAAGTATGTGCCCCCTCGCACACACACAGAAGATTCCTTGGTGTGGAGAGATTCGCTCTCACTGTGGTTCAGTGGAGTCCTAAAGTCTTAGAACTGGCTTTGTAGTGCTGTGTACTGGAACATGAAAGGACCTTCCCTAAACTATTGCCCCAGGTTATAGCAGGTTTCTCCTGCCTGTGAAGGGGTGTCCACATAATTTTGGCGGGGGATCCATCGGCAGTACCGAAGACGACGAGGACGCTCATGGAGGACGTTGTGGATGCCGTCGAGAATGGGGGGGGGGGTGTCACGAGGGCACCGTGGCATCGACGGTCGCCGTTCCACCCGCTGTTCCTGGCACTAATTAAGCACAGATCTGCTACTCTTACCCCCAAATCATTTTTCAGAAGACCGACAGGAGGTCTGGGTGCAAACCAAAACAGGTGCAGCACACACCCCTGGCACCCCTGGCACGCACCCCTCTCGAAAAAGTGTCTGGAACCGGCATGCCCAGGTGCCAGGCTAAATAAACGTCATCGCTCATTGACTCCGCTCACTGTCTCCCTGCAGGTGTTCATCCCATTTTCGCCGTCTCGGATGCACCCCGCCCCCCTCTCGCCCCTCGTCCCCCACTCGCCACCCTCACCCCCCACTTGCCCCCCGTAACCCCCACACCCCTCCGAATCTGTCGGTGCTCCAGCTCTCTCATCTCGGCATCACTGGAGTTGGAAAGTACATTAAAGAAGCCTTTAGGGTGATAAATACATTCCTGTATTTATCACACACCTCACAGCAAGAAGGGTCTGGGTTTGATTCCCCAGGGTCCGTTCTGTGTGGAGTTTTGCACGTTCTCCCTGTTTCTGTGTGGGTTTCCTTTGTGTGCTCCAAATTCCTTCCACCATTATGTCAACTGGAGCTAAGTGTGTGTGTGTGTGTGTGTGTGTGTGTCTGGGGTGTTTCCCCGCCTTTCGCCCCATGAATCGGACCCACTTGGACCCTGACCAGGCTAAAGCAGTGGTAAAACTGTGAATGAATATATGGATGAATACAGAGCTGTTAAAAAAGTATTCGCCCCCTTCCAGAATTCCTGAAATTCCTTTTGCACATTTGTTTCATTTTGATGTTTTACCACTGCTTTGACCTGGTCAGGGTCACAGTGGGTCCACCTCCCTTTCCTTTCTGGAATCATTGGGTGCAAACCCATTCCTGACAGGATGCCAATCCCTCAGAAAACACCTGGGGTGTCCCAATACTTTTGTGCCACATGGGTCTTGGTGCTTTTGGAAGATGGTGAGGTCGGGGTGTGTAGTGTTCCTGTAGAAACTTTAAAGGTGCTGATTGATCCTGATAGGAAGATTCTGAAGCTTAACAAGGACTAATTGAGTAAACGAGGTGTGGGGGGTGGGGGTGATAACTTTTTCACAACAGTGACACACAGGTCAGACACACTAATCACAGTAAGTAAGAAAGAGTGTGTTTATTTCTGTTCTCTTGGTGTACTAATGCACTGCAGGAAGAAGAAACTGGAAGGGGGTGTGAATACTTTTTCACACCGCCGTCGGTGTCGCTGCGGTGTCTGACCCTTCCAACACAGGTCCCACAGAGAGCCGTATGGCGTTCAGAGCTCCACCTGACCCCGCCCACCCCGCTCATCGCTCTCTCACCTTAACCACGCCCTCATCGGTCGAGCGGCACTCCACCGACTCGGTGACGTCGCTCACGGCTCCGTCCGTTCCCACGGTGACCACTTTGACGGGCATGGCGACGGTCCTCCCGGTCAGGACGGCGGTGTTGAGGATCTCCGTCTCCTGCGGGCAGATCAGAGAGATCAAACTCATTCATCCGTCCCTCCCTCACCACAACATGGCAGTTGTGAGGCTTGAACCGGCAACCTTCTGATTACTAGTCTAGTACCTTAACCGTTAAGGTTTGGGGTTAAGGGCCTTGCTCAAGGGCCCAACAGTGGCAAATTGGCAGTGGTGGGGCTTGAACCGGCAACCTTTTGATTACTAGTCCGATTAACCATTAAGGTTTACGGTTAAGGGCCTTACTCAAGGGCCCAACAGTGGCAACTTAGCAGTGGTGGGGCTTGAACCAGCATACTTCTGATTACTAGTCTAGTACCTTAACCATTAAGGTCTAAGATTAAGGGCCTTGTGTAGGGGCCCAACAGTGGCAACTTGTCACCGGCAACCTTCTGATTTATAGTCTGATTAACCTTAAAATTTAAGGGTTAGGGGCCTTGCTCAAGGGCCCAACAGTAGCAACTTGGCAGTTGTGAGGCTTAAACCGGCAACCTTCTGATTACTAGTCTGATTAACAGTTAAGGGCCATGCCCTAGGGCCCAACAGTGGCAAATTGGCAGTGGTGGGGCTTGAACCGGCAACCTTTTGATTACTAGTCTGATTAACCATTAAGGTTTAGGGTTAAGGGCCTTACTCAAGGGCCCAGCAGTAGCAACTTAGCAGTGGTGGGGCTTGAACCAGCATACTTCTGATTACAAGTCTAGTACCTTAACCATTAAGGACTAAGATTAAGGGCCTTGTGTAGGGGCCCAACAGTGGCAACTTGACAGTGGTGGGGCTTGAACCGGCAACCTTCTGATTACTAGTCTGTTTAACCTTGAAGTTTAAGGGTTAAGGACCTTGCTCAAGGGTCCAACAGTAAGAACTTGGCAGTGGTGGGGCTTGAACCGGCAACCTTCTGATTACTAGTCTGGTACCCTAACCATTAAGGTTAAGATTTAGGGGCCCTGCTCAAAGACCCAACAGTGGCAACTTAGCAGTGGTGGGGCTTGAACCGGCAACCTTCTGATTACTAGTCTAGTACCTTAACCGCTGTCTTTCAACCGACGTGGCGTCCCAATACTTTTGTATGCTGTAATTCCTAAGATATGAACCGTCATGTCATCAACCCAACCCTGGTCAGGGTCACGGTGGGTCGGTTTCCCGGTTTACCGGGAAAAGTTTGGAGATTTTTAATTATAAGCACATTTACAAAATAACGGATTCTGTTCCTAATGGGACGCACGCTTATAAATGTAATAGCATCTGGAAGAACAGAAGCTAAGGTAAGCAGCGGTTATGATTGTTTTTGCTGTGTTTGGGATTTTGGCCGCTGTGCCGTGATTTATCGAGCGCTTTTGTTCTGTAATGAAAACAAAACGTATCAGTTGAAGCTTTTAACTGGAACCTTCTTGTTACAGAAATTACATTCATTTACACAATGAGGAGGAAAGTAAAGACACGAAGTAAAACGACTAAATACACTCGCTAATCTGTTGTTGTTTTTATCTGAACTTACAGATTATTTCTTTATTTCTGCGCTACATTTATAATACGTATATGTTTTGTGTAGATTATATTGACTGCTGACTTGACTCGGACTCTAGCCTAAAGACTCGTGACTTGACTCGGACTCGTGTTTTGTGACTTGTAAACATCTCTGACGCCGACAGTTTGTCCCGATTTCAGTTCCAATAATTTCCACCCGTTTTTTTTTCTTGTACCCATCAGACCTGAATGTTCTGGTTGTTTTTTTAATCTATCCGACACCGAGGGTTTAATTCCACCCCGAACTGAAACGTATGATTTTGATTGGGTTCCGGAGTGACGGGGACGGTCGTGGGTACGGGCGCAGACTCGCAGTGTTTTGACAGCGAGTTCCCGTCCGCGTCTGATCCGCTGTCAAAACAGGAATTCATCAGGACGTGAAGAACGCGGTACGTCTGCACCCCTTTTACCTCTGATGGATTTAAAGAATACACCCCTCCCCCCCCCCCCCCCCCCCCCCCCGACGACTCCATAAAACGCTCGCTACGCTTTCACGCGTCTGTCGGCGTCGCGTCGCTGAAAGTGATTTTCACTCGAGCTTAAAGATTAATGCAGAAATTAAGAAACGATTTGAGGAGAATAAAACCCCGACGCTCTGAAGCCACCAGATAAAAAATGTACAAAATCAGAATCTCTGGGCATCAAAAAGACTTTCAGCGCCACATTTACCCACAATGCCGCTCTTCTATACGTTTACATTTGTGGCGTTTAGCGGACGCTTTTATCCACAGACGGTTTGAGCAATTGAGGGTTGAGGGCCTCGCTCAGGAGCCCAACAGTGTCAACTAGATGGTGGTGGGGCTGGAACAGACTGGATTTGCTGTACATCCATGAAGGGCGTCATCACGGTGGTACAGCGGGTGTCCAGATATAGATAATGGTCAAGGTCCTTTCTGTATGGAGTTTTGCATGTTCTCCACATGTCCACATAGGTTTTTCCTCAGAAAAGGAATAAAAATCCATAAAGAGTTTTATACCAGTCACATATAATATAATATATGGTTAAATGTATATGGACACCTGACCGTGATCTTGTTGGATAATCCAGTTCAAAACCCCCCATCCACCCTCCTAACACTCACCCACGACCATCCATCTATATTCATCCATCCATCTATATTCATCCATCCATCCATCCATCTATATTCATCCATCCATCCATCCATCTATATTCATCCATCCATCTATATTCATCCATCCATCTATATTCATCCATCCATCCATCTATATTCATCCATCCATCTATATTCATCCATCCATCCATCTATATTCATCCATCCATCTATATTCATCCATCCATCCATCTATATTCATCCATCCATCTATATTCATCCATCCATCTATATTCATCCATCCATCCATCCATCTATATTCATCCATCCATCTATATTCATCCATCCATCCATCCATCTATATTCATCCATCCATCTATATTCATCCATCCATCTATATTCATCCATCCATCCATCTATATTCATCCATCCATCCATCCATCCATCTATATTCATCCATCCATCTATATTCATCCATCCATCCATCTATATTCATCCATCCATCCATCTATATTCATCCATCCATCTATATTCATCCATCCATCCATCTATATTCATCCATCTATATTCATCCATCCATCTATATTCATCCATCCATCTATATTCATCCATCCATCCATCTATATTCATCCATCCATCCATCTATATTCATCCATCCATCTATATTCATCCATCCATCCATCTATTCATCTACTGTATATTCATCCATCCATCTATATTCATCCATCCATCCATCTATATTCATCCATCCATCCATCTATATTCATCCATCCATCTATATTCATCCATCCATCCATCTATATTCATCCATCCATCCATCTATATTCATCCATCCATCTATATTCATCCATCCATCTATATTCATCCATCCATCTATATTCATCCATCTATTCATTTATATTCATCCATCCATCTATATTCAACCATCTTAATTCATCCATCTATATTCATCCATCCATTCATCTATATTCATCCATCCATCCATCTATATTCATCCATCCATCCATCTATATTCATCCATCCATCTATATTCATCCATCCATTCATCCATCTATTCATCTATATTCATCCATCCATTCATCCATCCATTCATCCATCCATTCATCCATCCATCTATATTCATCCATCCATTCATCCATCCATTCATCCATCTATTCATCTACTGTATATTCATCCATCCATCTATATTCATCCATCCATCCATCTATATTCATCCATCCATCTATATTCATCCATCCATCCATCTATATTCATCCATCCATCCATCTATATTCATCCATCCATCTATATTCATCCATCCATTCATCCATCTATTCATCTATATTCATCCATCCATTCATCCATCCATTCATCCATCCATTCATCCATCCATCTATATTCATCCATCCATTCATCCATCCATTCATCCATCTATTCATCTACTGTATATTAATCCATCCATCTATATTCATCCATCCATTCATCTATATTAATCCATCCATCTATATTCATCCATCCATCCATCTATATTCATCCATCCATCTATATTCATCCATCCATCTATATTCATCCATCTATTCATCTATATTAATCCATCCATCTATATTCATCCATCCATTCATCCATCTATTCATCTATATTCATCCATCCATCTATAATCATCCATCCATCCATCTATATTCATCCATCCATCTATATTCATCCATCCATCTATTCATCTATATTAATCCATCCATCTATATTCATCCATCCATCTATATTCATCCATCCATTCATCCATCTATTCATCTATATTCATCCATCCATCCATCTATATTCATCCATCTATTCATCTATATTCATCCATCCATCTATATTCATCCATCCATCTATATTCATCCATCCATCTATATTCATCCATATTAATCCATCCATCTATATTCATCCATCCATCCATCTATATTCATCCATCTATATTCATCCATCCATCTATTCATCTATATTCATCCATCCATACATCTATATTCATCCATCTGTATTCATCCATCCATCTACATTCATCCATCCATCTATATTCATCCATCTATATTCATCCATCCATCCATCTATATTCATCCATCCATCCAACCCTTCCAACAATCTTTCCCCATCCTTTCATCTCTTCATGTATCTCTCCTCTCATCACTGATCATCCCACAGTCTCGACCATAACCCCTCACTCTGACCCCGCTCCACTCCCTCCTCCAGCTTCCTCCACCCGCAGGAATTCGGGCCCCTGAATGCCAGGTCAGATCTCTCTCGGTGCCGTTTATGTATTCCGGTCAGCGCTGACGCCTGGAGGTGGGTGAACACTCCCCCACCCCCCCTCCCGAGGTCGAGCTGCTTTCTGTTTACTGATTCTGATAGCGCTTCAGAGATGTGCTGAGCGGCTGCACTCTAACCTGACTGATTATCAGCGGGGGGACTGGATCATCGGCACGTACCCGTCCTCAAATATCTGTACCACACAGACCAGAGGGTGACGGATCAACACCAGAGCGAGGGAACGGTGCTGAGGGGCCGTGCTGACGGGCCGTGCTGAGGGGCGGCGCTGACGGGTGGTGCTGAGGGGTGGTGCTGAGGGGCCACACTGAGGGGCGCTGCTGAGGGGTGGTGCTGAGGGGCCGTACTGAGGGGCGGCGCTGAGGGGTGGTGCTGAGGGGCCGTACTGAGGGGCGGCGCTGAGGGGTGGTGCTGAGGGGCCGTACTGAGGGGCGGCGCTGACGGGTGGTGCTGAGGGGCCACACTGAGGGGCCGTGCTGAGGGGCGGTGCTGAGGGGCCACACTGAGGGGCCGTGCTGAGGGGCCACACTGAGGGGCCGTGCTGAGGGGCTGTGCTGAGGGGCCGGAATGCTTTTAGCTGAATCTCATCACGGGTTCGAATCTTCTGATTGTTACTGCAGGCATCTTCCACGTGTTAAATTATATACAATAAATGATCTGCCTTCTACAATGTGGAAACAGTTTGAGGAAGGTCCTTTTTTGCATCACTGTGCCACCAAGCAGGATCTACGTATAAAGACATGGTTTAATCCTGACCTCAACTCTACTGAACACATCTGAGATGAATTAGAACATCCACTGTGAGCCAGGCATTTTGTCTGTTATTAGTGCCTGACCTCACAAAATGTTTTTTTTATTTTATTTTATTACATGAGCACAAATTCCCACAGACAAGACACTCTAAAATCTGGAGGAAAGTCTTCCTAGATGACTGGAGGCTGTTAGGTTGCAAAAAAGGACACGACGGTTTCGGAATAAGATGTCCAGCAAGCTAATGGTCAAGAGACAAGAGAAGACTTCATTAATCCCTCAAGAAAATCAACTAGAGACAGAACTTGCACCTGATACTTAAAACTGGTACAAAACTAAAAGCTGGTTTGTTCTCTGTGCAAAGCTTTGATGGTACCACAGCAGCACCAGCGACATGCTGCACGTCTATATTGTTTCAACTTCTTAATCGCGGAGATCCTAGAATACCGTATTCCTTAGCGAGTTCAGTTAGAGCGCATTTTTACTTCTATATTGTTTCATTAAGCTTCTTAATCGTGGGATCTTGGAACACCGTATTTCTCACCACTGTGTTTACACCACTTAGAATGTGCAGTAAGTGTTGAGTGAATGTGGAGGTTAGAATCTGGGCTCATTCTGTCGTTACTGAACGCTGGACTTAATGAGACGTGGCTACATCTAACTACTTTATTTCTGCTATAAGTTGAAGCACTTTGCTGTGTGTACAGAACAGCATGAACACGAGCTGCACTCTGTTTAATATGGAGCACCTGAGAATGTGATTATATGAACATAAACCCTGTTTACATTTAGTTCTGTGTTAGATTATTATCACCTACAGTTTAGTGTTAGAATAAAAGAAGATTAAATCAGATTCTGAATTATATTGTTTGGATGAAAATGAATCGTTAGATTAATCAATAATTGATCAAATAGTCTATAGATTAATCGTTAGTGGCATCCCTAAAGCAATACAGTCCCATTGCTGTATCATCTACAGAGTACATGTGCTTGACTGGCCTGCCTGCAGTACAGATCTGTCTCCAGCTGAAGTCTCGTATCGAGGAAGAACGGAGAAAAAATCCACTCGCAAACCAGCAACGATTTGTGTCCTCAGTTCCACACGCATTAAAAAATCTCATTAATAGGGACGCTGATGGAACACGTGTGGAACACGCCCCCGTCCTGACTTTTCTGGAGCGCCTGGCAGGGATCGAATTCTAAATGTGTTTCCATTTACACAGTCTATACTAGTTGAGATTGGGTTTGGGGTTTGGTGTATTACTATTATTTGGACGCCGCGTTTCCACCCAGTTCCAGCACCCCGACTCCCTCCATTAGCAGATGTTTGAGAAAATGAAGGTGCAGGAGGAGGTCAGCGCCGGAGAAAACGCTCGGTTATTTCTATAATGGCGGAGAGAAATTGAAGAAAGGTTTAACTGCCGCTGAGCCCATCACAGCGGTCGGCTCGCTTCGATCCCGCTGCAGATTGTACCCACGGGGATAATCACTAATAACGTCCACATGTTCCAACTACCGAAGCCCAGAGATCATCAGAGGATTTTCCTCCGCACAGCGGGGCCAAGTGCTTGCGGTGTTCTGGAGATTTACCTTCCTGATACAGCACACCGCTCGGACCGTAACCTCGGCCGGCAGAGGCGACGCCAGGGACGCGTGATTGCTCGTAAACGCGCCCTAATCAATTACTAAACAATAGACGTCGAGAGGGAGTGTGGTTCCGCCAGGGTTCACTCGTTGGTAAGCGCTGACCCTCAGTCTTAATACACGACCCCAAGTGTTTCACTGATTTATACAGAAGTCACAATCTTATTTACATGTTCATTTAGATGGGTCAAGAGACGTGAACAGGGTCCGAATGCCCAGGAATCAGTAGGCGCAATGTGTGACCACACCCCGGACACGACGCCAATCCATCTAGATGCCTCGGTCACCCCCCTGCCTCAGACATAGCTAATCATGTCCACTGGAGAGTCGAACCCTGGAGAGTCGAATCCTTGTGGTAGTAGCCAGTTCCTCTTCCTCTGCTGGAGACCCCGATGGCGTACGAGGAGGGTATATTCTCCCTCTGACGTGTGGGCGCTCCACCGACCCCTTCTTATCCTCCTGTACTTTAATGAGATCGGTTTCACGCATGGAGAGTCACACACTGATGTTCTTCAACCTCTGTACAGACGCCTCGGCCTACTAACCAGGGTCCTTACACGGTCTCGAAGACCCCCATTCTTATCGTCCTATCTTTTCCCACCCAGCAGACTACCGGCCGATTTTGTCCCCTGCAGGCACTAGGGGGCGCCCAGCTGACCGGTAACAGAGCCGAGTATTTTTAGAACACCAGGCGCCCCAATCATTCATTTGAAGAACTTTGGGAGGTGATCTCTCCATCCATCAGAAATTAGGAACAGAAAGAAGGGTGCGTCCCAGAACACTCATTAATGACCCCATGACCCCTGGATCCTTCATCCTTCTGCTTTCCACTCTTCCATCTGGAGTAATTAGTGAGCGACGGCGATGGCGTAACCCAATAATGATGATGATTGTTACTCTACGGTGATTGAGGTCAGTGATGCTGAGCAGCGGGTAACACGTCATCGGAAATGAGGAATACGACCTAAATACAGCCAACAGGTGTAATAAATCAGTTATATAAGGAAACAACAGTTTAGGGAAGGTCCCAGGATGAGTGAGCTTCCTGCACAAAGCCCTGACCACACTCAACAGCTCTGGGATGAACCAGAACATCGACTGATCAATCAGCGCCCAGCCGTACTGACTGAACTGGCACAAATTCCCACACACAGAAGCACTTCAATGTCAAAGTCTGGTGAGAAGCTTCTCAGAAGAGCGGCTGATGTTCCAGCTTTTTCTCCCTTTTAACACATCCAATTGCCAATTGAATCACGCTTCCTCTCCACCAATGCCGATCCCCGCTCTGATTGAGGAGAACGAAGCTATCCCACGCCCCCTCCGACACGTGGGCAGCAGCCGTATGCATCTTATCACTTACACTTTGACGAGTGCAGTGCAGCTCAGCGTTGTGTACAGAGAGACGCACCCTAAGAGCACTCTTTTCTCATCTCTGTGCAGGCGCCATCAATCAGCCAGCAGGGGTCGTAATTACACCAGTCATGAGAGAGAGACCCCATCCGGCTAAGTCCCGCCCATATATGAACAACAGGTCAATCGTACTTCAATGTCAAAAAGAGCGGCTGAAGGTCCAGCAGAAAAGATCACACAGAGGGTCACAGTTTTAATACCAGGCTCACGATCAGGTGTCCGAATACTTTCATGCAGCTGCAAATTGGAGCGTCGCTCTGCAGGAATTTCACACAGAAGAACTAATCAGACCAGGAAGGGAGCGTAAAAAGGCTGAAAGGAAGAATCGTGACCCTATTATAGGATTTAGGCTTCTTTCGCGCCCCTTTCAAACAGATTCTGTGTTTCAGACCCCCACCCCACACACCCCGGCACGTCAGTACGGTTTCAAAACAAACCTTTGACTTTACTGTTTCAGCAGCTCTCCCCTGCAGGTATTTCCTCGCACCGCCGCGTATAAACACCACGATTAATTCTTTAATAGGCGTGTAAGGTCCGAGCTGCAGGGAGAAACAGATTAGCATTTTTATTAACGTCTGTAATTCTGTGCTTTATATTCACGACCCCGATGAGGCTGTGACACGGCGTACAGTACAGGAAGACTGGCACCGAAAATGCCTCAGTGGTACTCGGGGACCATCCGTCAGACCACTAACATCTACAACAAAAAGTGTGACACATGGAGCTGTCATTGCTTCACCTGTCCACTAGGGGTCCCACACATACTGTATATACAGTCAAATTATATACCGGCGGTATAGGGTGGTGCAGGGGAACGTAATGAGGGTATGAGGGGGATAACAGGGGTATGAAACGGGTAGACAGAAAATAAAGGGGATTAAAAAATCTACAGACCTACACCAAGGGGCAATTTAGAGCAGAGGATCCATGTATATATTATTTATTTATTTATTTTAGTTTTACGCCACTTTATACACCGTTCAGTTTCTCGCAATGTAGTCATATCCAATTCCCCAATTGCATTTCGCCTCCTCTTTACTGCTGCTGACTTCCACTCGTGACCGAGGAGGGTCGTGACTAAAACACGCCCCCTCCGACTTGTGTGCAGTACCGACCGCTTCTTTTCACCTGCACCAATTGGGTTGATACAGAGATCTGTATCGCGCATGGAGAGTCACGCATCTGTGCAGCCAGCAGCGGTCGTAATCGCAGCAGTTATGAGGAATCCATACAAACTCCCTCCCTCTCTCCATCAGAGGGAGGGAGTTTGTATGGACCTGACGGTGTGCCAGCGTGTCGGCCACTTGAGCACCCCCAGCACTTATTAATTATATACTTATTTGTATAGCACTTTACAGCATCCAGGACCGACAGACCAGAACAGACCCTGTTGAGCAAGCCGAGGGCAACAGTGGCAGGAAAAACCCCCTTAAAATTACAGGAGGAACCTCGAGAGGAACCAGACTCAGCAGGAACCTCCATCCTCCTCGGGTTATTATTAGGCGTCATTATTTCTTTCTTATGGGATCCATGTAAAACAAAACAAAAAACGTGTGACATTGCTTCACCTGTCCACTAGGGGTCCCACACATACTGTATATACAGGAGGTATAGGGGTGTGCAGGGGAACGTAATGAGGGTATGAGGGGGATAAACAGGGGTATAAAATGGGTAGACAGGGGATAAGGGGGGGGGTAAAAGATCTACAGACCTACACCAAGGGGCAATTTAGGGCAAAAAATCCATGTATATAGCAGGTGGCACAGCGGTAAAACATGCTAGCACACCAGCCATCTGGCATGCTGGGTGCCTACCTGAACAACGATTGGCTTGTAGTTCATACAGGGTGGGAGCCGGATGGGATCTCATAACTGATGCAACTACGACCTCTGCTGGCCGATTGATGGCACTGCACAGAGACGAGGAATAATGAGGTTAAGGGTGTCTCTCCGTACACAAAGCTGATCTGCATATGAACTCGTGTGTTAGCGTGTGTTAGTCACGGCTCTCCTCAGTCAGAGTAGAGGAATTGGATATGACTAGATTGGAAGGACAACACCATGGGGAGCATCAAACCCACGTCCAGAGGACCCACCCACTCTTCCAGGTACTTCCTCATACCGAGTAGGTGGAGGTGAGCACAGTCACCGTTCCGGTCCTTCTGATCGGCCCCGTCGGATCCGACAGGAAGTTGCAGAGTCAGTTTCTGGTGCATTAGTGCAGATGAGGGAGGACGATGAGGAGGAGGATGAAGATTAGGAGGAGGAGGAGGAGGACCAGCGCAGCTTCATCAGCAGATTTCTTTCACCCCTGGACCGTGGTACAGGGTACAGGACCCAATCTGATTATCTGATCTCCTCATCCTGTAAGTGGAGAGTGATGTGATCTCATTCATCTCCGTCCCGCTGAGTTCCACCACTCACGGCTCTCTGGGCTCCAGCACAAACTCCAGATGAATGGTGCCGCTCGGCAGACGGGTGAGGGTGAGGGATGGGTGCCCGGCGCTGGCACCGTGCCGCCTGGGTGAATGCATCACCATCAGAGAGGAGAGGAACTGTTTGTAGTTCCTCCATCCGAGCATGAATCAGGTGGATTTGTTCTCGCCACCTCACTCACGCCAGGTCTGGTCTTTAATACAGAACTAAGCTTGTGGAAAACAACCTCAGCCCCATTCGACAGCTCTGGGATGAATCGGAACACCGACTGATCAATCAGTTAGTGCCCAGACTTACAAAAATGCTGTTGTCTTTTCACTGAATGGGCACAGCAGCACCATATTAATGCAGACAGGTCTGAATAATTTCACTTCACACTCGCTATAGCTTTATATACATATATGTCAGTGTGTATGTGGGTGTGTGTGTGTGTGTGTGTGTGTGTATCGGTGTGATTTTTATATTGCCGCCAGACAGAGGCTGGCATTTTATCTAACGCCCACTGCCCACACGGCCATGAAGAAATGCATCTTATTCACACAACATTAGCCACGGTTCTGCTCTGTACACAGACGGGCACGACTGGCACACAAATGCACTGCCAGCTTCCATTATGTTGTGAGATAGTGGGTCTGGTGCTCGTCATGTACAGAGGATATAAAAAGTCTTCACACCCCTGTTACAGCGCCAGACGGAACCTTTTTCTTTATATGATAAAAAAGTAAAATAATAAAAAGTAAAAAGCATCCGACTGTGTTCTGCAGAAAACTACATCAGTCTGTATCAGCATAAATAAATATAAATAAATAAATATAAATATATAAATATAAAATTATAAATAAATAAATATAAATAAATATATAAATAAATCAATATAAATAAATAAAAATAAACAAATAATATAAATAAATCTAAATAAATATAAATAAATGAATAAATCTAAAAAATAAATAAAAATAAATAAATAAATATAAATAAATATAAATAAATAAATTTAAATAAATCAATATAAATGAATAAATCTAAAAAATAACTCTTAATAAATATAAATAAATCAATCTAAATAAATTAATCTAAATAAGTAAATAAATAAATGTAAATAAATATAAATAAATAAATAAATACATTTAAATAAATAAATAAATAAAGTTGGGTTGGTGTAATAAGAATGGGGGGTGAATACTTTTTCACAGTACATTCTGTATGAGAAGCATGTGCTGGTGCAGATGGGTACCACAGGGGCTCGATAACACTTCATCTGGCCCTGAACACACTAGCAGGAACGAGCCTGTGGCGGTTTGCCCCCGGTGCCCATGCCACTGGCACTGGCCGTTTGTTCTAGCTGATCGTGCCCTCATTAGTGACTGAAGCCAAATTTAATCACCGCCGGCAAAAAGGACACGCTGTGATCAGCACACGGGCATGTAAACACCGCTGGGCACCGGCGGCAGTACAATTAGCAATGCTAATAATTACCTTTCTGTGCACCGGGGTGGTTTCAGAAGGTTTTTTGGGTGCCAGAGCAGAATGGTGGCACTAACAAGACTCCAACGTAAAAACTGGACAAAAAAAACTTTTCTTTTAATTTTAAACTAAATAAACTTTCTGAGGTCTGATGTTCTCCTTTTTGGGGTCTGATGTTCCTCCTTTCTGAGGTCTGATGTTCCTCCTTTTTGGGGTCTGATGTTCCTCCTTTCTGAGGTCTGATGTTCCTCCTTTTTGGGGTCTGATGTTCCTCCTTTCTGAGGTCTGATGTTCTCCTTTTTGGGCTCTAATTCCCACCTTTTTTTGGACTTTGATTTCCTGCTTTTTAGTGTCTAATTCCATACGTTCTCCATTTTGGGGTCTGATGTTCCTCCTTTTTGGGTCTGATGTTCCTCCTTTTAGGGTCTGATGTCCATTTTGGGGTCTGATGTACATTTTGGGGTCTGATGTTCCTCCTTTTGAGTGGCCACTTTACTCCAGGACACAGAACACAAGTACAAACACAGTACACAGTGTACTGATAAAAAACCCACTACAGTAAACACAAGGACCTTCTATAATAGTTATGACGAGAATAATCATAAAAAAGACTCAAATTTGTGACGGTAAATGAAAGGAAGCTCCGTTTTTCGGACGCGGAGGGGACGCTGTGTGATAACCGAGCTTGAATCAGGGTGGAACATGTTTTGGAAAACGTTAAACAGCCAGACGTGTTTCAATTCAAATAAAAGCATTTCTTTATTTGTGTACGAGACGACGCTCGTCTCCAGCTTGTTTCCAGCTGCTCTTCCACCCAACAGTCCAGAAATGATGAGTAAAAACTGACAGCACGGGTCTCTGGAGTTCATTCTTATTTCTTCACGCTCACTATCTGACCAGGGATTGATGTTAGGACCTTTAAAATTGTGAATTTTAAGTTTAAAGCCCTGTATTTTACCCAGGACACCCAAACGCACCCGGTGATTCCAGGGAAGCTTAAATCTGAGCTAAACCGTGACAACAAATGAGGAGAAACAGAAACTCTAACTGAATCGTGGGTAATAAATCAGTATGGAGCCCGTGCCAGGAGCCCGTGCTGGGTGCTGGGGGGTGAAGGTGCTCACATGGACCCGGTTCATCTCCTGACTGAACCCCATGAAACATTAATGGAGCCGTTTGGAGGCGTGAGTCCATCAGAGGGAACCTGCTCACCTCGGGAAATTAAAGATCATTCATCATGAGGAACGGAGTCACGGATCAATGCTGAACCACCACGCTGCGAAAACCTTCACTGGAACTATCGGTTATACTGGGTGAATAATATTGTACATGTACACCAGAGGGCCAGAAGTATCTGGACACCTGATTGTGAGCTTGTTGGACGTCCGGGTCCAAAAATGAACAATATTAAAACACATTTACATTTTCGGCATTTAGCGGACACTTTTATCCAAAACGACTTACAGTTGTGTGACAGTATGCAGTCTGAGCAATTAAGAAATAAGGGACTCACTCAAGGGCCCAACATTGGTGCCAGTGTTGGGGCTTGAACCAGCAACCTTCTGACTACTACTCCAGTACCTTAACCACTAATCTACAACTGTCCCAACTTTAGGGGAATTAAGCAGACGTTTTCATCCAAAGTGACTTACAGTACTGTGACAGTATACAGTCTAAGCAATTGAGGGTTAAGGGCCTTGCTCAAGGGCCCAACAATGGCAACTTGTCTGAGGTGGGGCTTGAACCTGCAACCTTCTGATTACTAGTCCAGTACCCTTAACCACTAAGCTACACCTGTCCCAACATTTTGCGGATGATTTTATCCAAAGTGACTTACAATAATGACCAATACACTTTGAACAAAGGGTTAAGGCAACCTGGTGGTGGTAGGGCTTGAACCTGCAACCTTCTGACTACTAGTTCAGTACCTTAACCACTGAGCTACCTCTGCCCTTATATTTACAGCATTTAGTGGACGCTTTTATCCAAAGCAACTTACAATTATGACTGAATACAGTTTGAGCAATTGAAGGTTAAGAGCCTTGCTCAGGGGTCCAACAGTGGTGCCAGTGGTGGGGCTAGAACCTGCAACCTTCTGATTACTAGTCCAGTACCTTAGCCACTCTACCACTCATTACAGAGATCTTTGCTGAGAAGCTCCTCACAAGACTTGACAGTTGTAGCCTAGTGGTTAAGCTACTGGACTAGTAAGCAGAAGGTTGCAGGTTCAAACCCCACCACTTCCAGGTCGCCACTGTTGCGAGGCCCTTACCCTCAATTGCTCAGACTGTGTACTGTACGTTGCTTTGGCTAAAAGAATCCGCTAAAACTTTTTATCTGAAGCAACTTACAATTATAAATGAATACAATTTGAGCAATTGGGTTAAGGGCCTCGCTCAGGGGCCCAACAGCAGCAACGTAGTGATGATGGGGCTTGAACTGGCAACCTTAGGATTACTAGAATTCAATAATTAGAAGGGTTGTCCCAATACTTTTGCCCATACAGAGCTTCTCCTGTACGTTTGCGCTCAGCCTCAGTACGAGCAGCTTCTCAATAACAGAAGCAGCGTTTGTGCTCTATTAGCTTAATTGCCGCTAATCAAACTGTACGCGCACTAATTAGCGATGGGAAGTCGTTTTAGCACATGCGCTCCATTCTGCTGGATCCTCCGCGTGTGCCAACGTAGCGCAACTAAAAATAACACACGACTCCGGATCTGACCCGGCGTCGACTCGGAGGAACGCCGGCGCTTCGCGAGAGTCCAAAAGATCAATACGGAGAGAGCGCGGAGAGAGCGCGGCGAGAGCGCGGCGAGAGCGCCGCTCAAGCTAAGTGTGTTCAGATGGCGTTCGGAGTTTGTTTGAAGATGCTAATCGCTGACCTTCCACCTCCACCAACAACATCATTGTTCGAACGTTTAACCTCAGGCGGTGGTTCAGCGGTGGGGGGGAGTCTAGTTCCGTTCCTATCATCCAAACGCGTGTTACCATGGAGATATGAAACATCGGCACTCACGGGGGCGCTAGACTAACCTACAGACGTCATTCCGATCCGTCTTACTCGCCGTTTCACTCGAACTAGCTCTGATCCAGCAGGGTTTCTATTAAACTGCTCTGCCATGACAGGCCAGAGATAAACACACTAAAGCTCCGAGTCACAGACGCTCTACAGCGCCCCCTGGCGACAACAATCAGCCCGCAACTCACTTCTACGTTTCAATATATATACAGTAAATACAATCTCATGTTTACATATTTTAGCATTACGCCACAATTCATGTTGGAGAGTAACCCGCTAGCTGTGCATCACCGCTCACAGAGCGAGCAAGCTAACTAGCTGTTCAATATTTTATAGCATGAGGTATTCCTAATTTTGCGCACAACCCGGACGTAACGTGACATGACAAAGCTAGCAGTAGTGTTTATTTTTTAATAGCAATAAAATACAGGAAATTGAGCAATTAAAGGTGATTAAAAAAGGCGGAGCCACACACAATAACACATCAGGGGAAAAGAAGTGGCGCTTTTTAACCTAAGAGGGTGAAAATGACGACTTTTAAGAGAACGAATGAACTCAGTTTTTAAATGTTTACACCGATAACAGAAGCAGCGAGGACTGAAACAAGCTGCTGTTATTACTACAGAGGTTTGAAACATCAGCACTCCAGGGGGCGCTAGAGTCATCCACTAATCAGATCTGGATCGGTTTCCTCTTTCTTTTGGCGGTTTCCTTGTGAGATTACGTAGCGATCTTACGAAGTGTCGTGAATGTGTTCGTACTGACAGGCTGGAGATAAACGCACTCACATTCTACAGCGCCCCCCTGCTGCAACACTCAGAATGACAACGGCAACAAGAGACGATGGTGAGACTTGAAGGTTTATTTACGCTGCGTGGAATTAAAGACTCATAGAAGAACCAAATTGTGGCTTAAAAACCAGTACAGACTGGAAATAAACTGGTGACCTCAAACAACATGGAACACTCCCTCAGTTGTAGATTATTGGGGTGGTGATACTGACTGTACCCCTCTATGACTCTATGACTCAAAATAAAATAAAACAAATAAAACAAAACAAATGTAATAAAATAAAATTAGAATTTAAAAGAAATGAATAAAAATAAAGCAAAATAAAATAAAACAAATAAAATGAAATAAAACAAAACAATAAAAAATATAATAAAATAAAATAAATGGGGATGACGGTTTAGAAGAGCGGTACTCACCATGGCGAGAGGTACGATGCCCCCCAGGTCAGAAGGTGCCAGGCGTATGAGGGTCTGGATCTCCTCGGAGAAGGTGCGGGTCACGGGGTACTCCACCTGCCAGGTCACGGAGCGAGTGCTGAGCGGCTCCACCAGTCCGTTCACATCCAGATCCACCTGCAGAACCTTCTGAAGACCTGACTCCGCCCTGCAGGGACACAGGTCAGGGGTTATCAGCGGGGTTACCAGCACCGCCCCGTTCGTTTCGGCATCAGAATGGCGTGCAGATGAAACAAAAGTAAATTGGTAAGAATGCTTATAACACTCGTGTTTGGAGAAGCGCTGCGTATGTGAAATATACCAAGCACACCAAACCTACTGTGAAGTATGGTGGTGGGAGCATCCTGATATGGGGCTGCTAGTAATGCAAACATTACAACAGAATTACACATCAATGGAAGGGAGCAAAAGTCCTACTAGATCTTATTGACCAAGAAACTAAATTTGACGGCTGGTCTGAGGGAGGGAGGGTCGTACGGGTTCCTCATAACTGCTGTAATTACTCCCTCTGCTGGTGATTGATAGTGCTGCACAGAGACGGGGGATAATGGAGTAATAAATCAGTGCGTGACTCTCCGTGCATGATACAGATCTCCGTACGAACCTGCCTGGTGCAGGTGAAAAGAAGTGGTCGGTGCTGCACACTTGTTGGAGGGGCGTTATTGTACACCATCCCTGGAACCGAGAGGGTTAAGGGGCCTTGCTTGAGGGCCCAACAGTGGCTGCATGGCAGAACCGAGATTCAAACCCACAACCTTTTGACAGATAGCCCAAAGCTCTACCCACTAGGCTACTACTGTCTGTCACATTTAGATTGAGAGCTCTTAATTAAGCTATTAAAATAAAATAAAACAAAATAAAATGAACAAAAAATATAATTTAATTATAATTGAAATAGAATTTAAATAAAATAAATTAAAAATAAACCAAAACAAACAAAAAAAATAATAAAACAAAAAAAATAAAATAAAACAAATAAAATGAAATAAAACAAAATAAAAAAATTAAATTAAAATAAATAAAAATTACATAAAATAAAAATAATATTAAATTAAAATTAAATTGGAATAACAAAATAAATTTAAATACAAACTTAAATTGAAATAAAATAACAATGAATTAAATTAATTAATACATTTCAGAACATAAGGCGTCAAAATAACTGGTCTGATTGAGCTGAGGATCCGTTCGTACCTGCGTATGCGACTGTGGGTGAGAAAATAAACCACGTCTAACCAGCTTTGATTTCAATTACAGATTGAGTGACCAAGAACACAAAGAAAATAAAAAACAACAACAATAACCTCAACAGATAAAGAAAATCAATTTTTGTCTTTTGATTTGTACAAAAAAAATCTGATTTTAATCTGTTGCTTCCATTAATCCTGAGACACTTTTATTAAACATGTGTTTCGATTTTCTGTACCGAGTATAGAGGGTCTGTGTGTAGAAATATATATATATATACGTATATACGAACTGTGTATATATATGTGTGTGTGTGTGTGTGTGTGTGTGTGTGTGTGTGTGTGTGTTCCCTCAGCTCAGGTCGAGAACAATATTCACTTCTATTATTCAGCCCGGTAAAAAAACACGTCTCAGTGAAACAGTAAAAAAAGCAATTTATTTTGTTCCTGCGCCTCACGCTGGTCCTCAGGACAGAACCTCAGCGGCCGGGCGAGAGCGTTTCCTCTCTCATCGCCATGCAAACAAAGCAGCAAAGAGGAGGAATAAAAACAGGGTGGGTGCAGCGCGGCGGCCGAGGATTGATCAGCGCGGCGGGTTTCGCCCTGCACTCGGAACAAACACACGCCGGGAACCTGGACTATCGAAGTGTCGCTCACGCCTGCTGGTTCCACCTGGAGCTTCCTGCAGAACCTCACTGAACTGAAATCAGTGGAGCTGCTTTATCTGCTGCTCCTCAAACACCAAACACACACCACAGAGCCCCGACATCAGAAATAAATTATATTTAATAATATTTCAGTAAAACTAATAAATTATATTTAATAGTAAAATGTCAGTCTTTTTTAAGTATAAAATGAAGACGCTGAAGAACGAGGAGCTGCTGCTGCGTTTGCTGAAGTTTCTGTAGATAATGAATATTGTTTAAACTGCTGCTGCTTTACTGTGACACCAACCAAACATCACAGGAATCAAATCAACCCACTACAAAGACTCACACTAATGCTAACACCATGCCCACATGAGCAAAAGAAAGCAATTCACTCTGCAAGAACAAAGAAAGAAAAAATAGATGGATAGATAAAGAGAAGGAAGGAAGGAAGAAGTGAAGGAAGGACAAAGGGAAGGGAGGAAGGACGGACGGAAGAAAGGATGGACGGAGGGAAAGAAGGAAGAACGGAAGGACAGATGGAAGGAAGGACGGAAGAAAGGAAAGAAGGACGGACGGACAGATGGAGGGAAGGAAGGACGGACGGAGGGAAGAACGGACGGAGGGAAGGAAGGAAGGAAAAAGAAGGAAGGCGTCCATGCTGGCAGACCTGTCAGGTTTGAAGAACCACCACTGAGAAACAGACCACTGTTCCACGTACTTTGTTCTAATAGACAATTTTGTGCACCAATATTAGTTAGATGAATACGGGCACAGAGAAGTCCCCAGCTGCCATTGATCATAATTTCATAATCATTCTGAGGAATTAAAACTTCACGCCACGATGTTTAACGACTTTTATTGAACTTTCAGCAGCACAGCATGAGTCAAGGTGAAATCAAGTTGCCGTCTACATATTTTTGGCAATCTGAGTTCCAGTCATTCAGAGAAGAACAACAGGAACCTGAAGAAGCTGTGCTGTGGACTCCTCTGACCACAGCACACATGTCCACTCTCTTTCGGTCCATCTGAGATGAGCTCGGGCCCAGAGACCTCTGAGGTGTTTCTGTATAGAACTGATGTACGACTTTCTCTGTGTAATAGAGGATCAGATCTCAGTTCCTCATGCAGCGGCGGCCTGTGTTCAATGACAACGGTTTTCCAAAGCACGGTCGGTCGTCTGCACAGACGTGATTGGCTAATGTCCAGTGAAGAGGGAAGGTTATCAGTGTAGGTCCCAAGTCTGGATAGAAATAGGAGGGTTGAGTCAGGAAGGGGATCCAGTGTAAAAACTGTACTGAGTCTGATATGAGGAGCAGATCCACTCTAGCGCCCCCTATAGTTTCCCCTAAGTTCATTTCCACTAAACTCCCACCACCAGGCCACTGGACATGAGAGAGAGACAGAGAGACAGACATGAGAGCGAGAGAGACAGAGAGAGTGTGAGAGAGCGGAGTGCGAATGTTAGCCGGTGTGGTTTATAGATAAACTCTGGTGATGACACACTTCCCATCATGCCGTGCTCCGTTAGCTGAGTGAGGTCAGTAACCTGCGCTCTGATTGCTATTGATTGAGGAGCTCGGCGAGCGGCGGCGTGGAGGCCAGACTCACTGTTTCTCAATGCAGTCCATCCTTCAGCTACAACACACAAACACCACAGCCGACTCCACACCACAGCAGAGGCCGGGCCTTCCCCAAACTGTTCCCACAGACTCAAACCACTCCACACCACAGTGGAGGCCGTGCCTTCCCCAAACTGTTCCCACAAACCACTTCACACCACAGCAGAGGCCAGGCCTTCCCCAAACTGTTACCACAGACTCAAACCACTCCACACCACAGTGGAGGCCGTGCCTTCCCCAAACTGTTCCCACAAACCACTTCACACCACAGCAGAGGCCAGGCCTTCCCCAAACTGTTACCACAGACTCAAACTACTCCACACCACAGTGGAGGCCGTGCCTTCCCCAAACTGTTCCCACAAACCACTTCACACCACAGCAGAGGCCAGGCCTTCCCCAAACTGTTCCCACAGACTCAAACTACTCCACACCACAGCAGAGGCCGGACCTTCCCCAAACTGTTACCACAGACTCAAACCACTCCACACCACAGTGGAGGCCGTGCCTTCCCCAAACTGTTCCCACAAACCACTTCACACCACAGCAGAGGCCAGGCCTTCCCCAAACTGTTACCACAGACTCAAACTACTCCACACCACAGTGGAGGCCGTGCCTTCCCCAAACTGTTCCCACAAACCACTTCACACCACAGCAGAGGCCAGGCCTTCCCCAAACTGTTCCCACAGACTCAAACTACTCCACACCACAGCAGAGGCCGGACCTTCCCCAAACTGCTCCCACAGACTCAAACACGTCAGTGGTTTTACACGTCTGTTAACAATAGATCTGACTCAAAAACCTAAAAGAACTGAATAAAAGGGGTGTCCACATAGTTTTGGCACCACCACCTCCTCATCAACATTTACCTCCTTCTCCTTACCCATTTTCATAACTTCTCCTCACCATCATCACCTCCTCCTCCTCATCATTCACCTCCTCAACATTCATCTCCTCCACATCGACATTCACCTCCTCACCCATATTCACAAACTTACATTTGGCCACATCACTTCCACCTCCTCAACATTCACTTCCTCCTCATCTACCTTCACTTCCTTCCCTCTACCTACCTTTACTTACTCCTTATCATCATCTTCACCTTCACCCTCCTTACCCACCTTCACGTTCTTTTCTTCTCACCACCTTTACCGCCTCCTCACCCACCATCACCTCTCCTCCTCCTTTACCTCCTTTTCTTCACCTTCTACCTTTACTTCCACCTTCTCATCATGATCCTCCTCATCACCCACCTTTCTCCTCAACATTCTCATCAACATCCACCTTCTCTTCAACATTCACCTCCTCCTCCTCCTCCACTTTCACCTCCTTTTCACCTACCTTTACTTCTCCTCATCAACATACAGTGGTGTTCAAAAAATAGCGGCCCAACACCATTAACCTGATAAATCACTGTTATTAGTAGAAGTGATATTTCTACATAGCAAATAATTTACTTGAAAGTGTAGTAGAGTATTATAAACAAAACAAACCCAACAATTAGAACATGCATGCCGCTCATTCTGAGTAATCGAAGCATTGATTGAAAGGGGGTTGTTCAAAATAATAGCAGTGAGGAGTTCAATTGGTGAAGTCATTCATTCTGCAGAAGAACGGGTGTCAATTTTGGCCCTTATTTAATTTAGGAGGGGGGCAAATGTTGCACAGGTTGGTCATAGTGCGTTTCCTTCTGAAATACTGGGTAAAATGGGTTGTTCCAGACATTGTTCTGATGAACAGCGTACTTTGATTAAAAAGTTGATTGTAGAGGGAAAAACATACAGAGAAGTTCAGCAGATTATCGGCTGCTCAGCTAAAATGATCTCAAATACCTTGAAGTGACCAAAACCTGAAAGACGTAGAAGGAAGCGTGGAACTGCTGTTCAAAAGGATCGAAGAATAGCCAAAATGGCAAATACTCAGCCAATGATCACGTCCAGAAAGATCAAGGAACATCTGAAGTTATCAGTGAGTAAAGAAGATGATGAAATGAAGCCGATTTACCAGCAAGAACTCCTGCAAAGTCCCGTTGTTAAGAAACAGACGTCCTGAATGGGTTCAAATCTGCCAATGAACACATTGACTGGTCCAAAGAGAAATGGCTCAACATTTTGTGGACTGGTGGAAGCAAAATTGTTCTTTCTGGGTCTAGTGGCTGTAGACAGTATGTCAGATGACCCCTGAGCACTGAATTCGAGCCAAAGGTCACTGTGAAGAGAGTAAAGCATGGTGGTACAAAATGATGATATGGGATGTTTCTCATACCGTGGTGTTACACCTATTTATCACAGATGAAGGATCATGGATCAGTTTAAATATATCAGAATACTTGAGATCATCATGTTGCCCCATGTGGAAGAAGAAATGTCCTTAACATGGGTGTTTCAACATGACAATGACCCAAAACATCTTGGTTACAGACAAACAAGATTGAGGTAATAGAGTGGCCAGCACAATCCCCTGACTTCAATCCCAGAGAGAACTTGTGTTCTGACGTCTGAAACGTGTTTTTGAGGCAAAACCCAAAAATGCAGAAGAACTGTGGAATGTTCTAATCATCCTGGACTGGAATACCTGTTCAGAGGGGCCAGAAGTTGGTCGACTCCATGCAACACAGATCTCAGAAACAATCGTTATGCCACTAAATATTAGTTCAGTAATTTAAAGTAAAGTGAAACCTCAAACATTTTTTTTGTTTTATAGATAATAGATTTTTTTTTTTGAGGTTTTTAAAGAAAAATGCTTCACTGCTATTATTTTGAACAGCCTAATATTCATTTTTCTTAACTTTCTGTAAAGGATGAACACAAACTGGCTAAATATTGTTAATGTTTTGATTTAGAATTGAAAGTGGAGTATTTTCAGTACATTTGCATTTATGGAAATAAAAGTTATTATAATGATTTTGTGCTTTATTTGCTTTTTTAAAATCACTGCTATTTTGAACACCACTGTACATCTCCTCCTGTCCTACTCTTACTTCCTCCTCATCACCTTCACTTTCTTTAACATTCACCTCCTCCTCATCAGCATTCACCTTCTACTGTTCTACCTTTACTTTTCCCCCCTCACCCACCTTCACCTCCTCCTTTTCTTCACCCACCCTCATGTTCTTTTTACTCACTATCACCTTCTCTTTACCCACCTTTACCACCTCCTCCTCACCAACACACACACACGTACGGATGTTTCTTTATCCTGCTGGCACACAGTATGTGGAGCTGCATCAGCATGTAGGATTGAACCCAGATTAATGGATGCACTATAGTGTGCCACACTAACACCAGCTGGAGACGTTTGTCTGATTCCCGCCAGCTAGCATCACACGCGTTCCTTCTAATACTACCAGACGCTCAGTGCGGGGGTTTAAATAAATGACAGCGGGTACGTTTTATCATAAACAATAATCTCACGCTGGCACGGCGGGAACCACGATGGCACATTTATTTCGGGAGGCGGCGTCTCCTCTCCGCGCGGAGCGTACGTCGTTGCGGTAATAGCGCGCGCGGCTTCTCCGGAGCACGGGCTAAATTACAATATGGAAATACGGACGCCGGCGGAACGCCGCCGTTCTGCCCGGCAGGATCTCTGCACCGCCACGTTTAAACACAGAGCCGGGCGCTTAGTTACACCAGCCCGCCAACCGCGCCAACCAATCGGAGACCGGGTTCCAAGAGCGGGGTCGTCGATTCAAACTGCGGCGCAATCAAACAACACGCAGCGCCAATCTGATTTACTTCAGAAACACAAAGAGCGACGGAGGGAAAAGTGCTGAGGTCGGGCGGCGCTGGCACCGTGCCCTCAAGAGCTGGCACCGCTTTTACAAGTCAACAGTAATTTATGTGATTGCTTCTGTGAAGTTCAAGGTGTGTAAAAACAAATCGACCACAGAATTTCCGATTCAGCTCCTTTGTTTTTGTGTACGAACCTCCGTTCCAAAAAAATTGGGACACTGGGTAAAAAAAAACCCAAGCTTTTTATTAACCTCTTTATCCTGGTCAGGGTTGCAGTGGGTCCAGTCACGAGGCAGCTATACTCCAGACAGGGTGTCAATCCTTGGCAGACACGGCCTTTCACTTCTGAGTAGAGAGACCCGAGATTCTTCCCCAAACTGTTGCAGCGAGTCAAACACGTGTCATTTATTAACACCGGTAGTTTTTCACACCTGTTAGCAGTAGGTCTGACCCAAAAACCTAAACTTGCTCATTTAAAGAGGTGTCCACATACTTTTGGTCTGAGTAGACAGTCCCGGGTTCGAATCTCGCCGGCGTGGTGGTGGGCTAGCATAATAGGCTGCTGCGCCACCCGAGCGAGCACCCAACATGTATACGCTAGCTCCTAATTTCACCTTTTCCAAAAAAGTTGGGACAAGGGAAAAACAAACATAATACTACAATAATACAGGTTGGGTATAAACAGAGCTTTAACTCCTCTTCCTCACCCACATTCACCTCCTCCTCATCAACATTCACCTCCTTCTCTTCACCTACCTATATGTCCTCTTCCTCATCATTCACCTCCTCCTCCTCCTCATCATCATCATTCACCTCCTCATCATCAACATTAGCCTACTTCTCATCAAAATTCACCTCCTCTTCACCTACCATTATATCCTCCTCCTCCTCAACATTCACCTCCTCCTCATCAACATTCACCACCCTCTCTTCACCTACCTTTATGTTCTCCTCCTCCTTCTCATCATTATTCACCTCCTCCTCATCAACATTCACCTCCTCCTCATCAACATTTGCTTCCCCCTCATCAACAGTCACCTCCTCTTCATCAACAGTCACCTCCTCCTCCTCACCAACATTCACCTCCTCTTCATCAACATTCTCCTCCTCTTCATCAACATTCACCTCCTTCCCCAAACTTTTGCCACAAAGTCAAACTGTTGCCATTTATTAAAACCAGTGGTTTTCCAAGCCTGTTAGCAGTAGGTCTGAAGTGAAAACCTAAACTCACTGATTTAAAGGGGTGTCCACATACGTTTGGTCTGAGTAGACAGTCCCAGGATTCAAACCCGGATCTTGGTGGTGTGGCGGTGGGCTAGCAGAATAGGCCGCTGCACCGCCCTAGCATGTTCCTAATTTGACCTTTTCCAAAAAAGTTGGGACAGGGGAAAATAAACATAATAATACAGGTCGGGTATGAACGGAGCTTTGGGTTCAAATTTGGGGTCCAAATTGGCCGTTTGGTCGCACGGTTTAAAAACAAACACCCAACTGCCAGGAATTTAGGGATGTTACCACCTACCGTCCATAATATTATGAAAAGATTTATAGAAATTGCTGTGTATAAATAATAAAGGGTAAAGCTTTTACTGGTTTGCTCTGTTTTACAGCGTTTAGGCTTTTTAATTGACGTGATGATGTAATTAACGTCTCAATTCTGTGATTACTATATTAACTGTATGAGTTTGGTATGTTCTCCACACATACGGTTCAGTTTCAGCTCTTTTTAAACGATGCTTTATTCGTTTTTCTGTAATGTTCCCTCTCAGCTTTTGGCACGGCATCACCTCCTCCTCCTCCTCCTCCTCCTCCAGACCTCGCCCCTCACCCTGAAGCGTCTCCCCTCACCAGCTTCAGAGGAACATGAGCTCCGGTGCCCGGTGTGCCAGCCTAAAGGCAGCATTCAGCGAGCAGGGCCAGGCTGGTCTCATGTGATAAGGGGACCGGGGGTGCCAATCCAGGGTGGCAAACTTAATCCTACCCACCCTAATGCTGTTTACACCACCAGCAGCTAACACACACACACACATTTTTTATTCAAAGCGCTTCACAATTGTGATTGAATAAAGGGTATTAAGGGCCTTGCTCAGGGGCCCAAAATTGGCAACTTGGCAGTGTACACACACAAACACACAAATACACACACGTACACTTAAATACACTCATATATATACAAAAACACACACATGCGCACACACACATAATAAGCACACAAACACACACACACACAAACACAAACACATGCGCGCACACACACATAAGCACACACACACACACACTAACACACACATGAGCACACCAACACATGCACACACATAATAAGCACACACACAATAAGCACACACACACACACACACACACACACTAACACACACATGAGCACACCAACACATGCACACACACAATAAGCACACACACAATAAGCACACACACACACACACACACTAACACACACATGAGCACACCAACACATGCACACACATAATAAGCACACACACACACACATAATAGGCACACAAGCACACACACATAAGCACACATGCTCGCACACAAACACACACACAAACACACACACACCCACACACACACCCACACACACGAGCACATACATAATAAGCACACACATGAGTACACACACACACACACACACACACACACACACACCTTGAGGCCCAAAACACCCCATCATTGAAGTGAGACTGTTGGCACCACATGCCAGCAGAAACTGTATTGTACCAGGCAGGCTGGCACCTCGGTCTCAGAGAAAAGCAGGTTCGCCAGTCAGAGGAACTGGCGGCGAAAGAGAAACCGTGATCTATAAAAGAACTTCCACAGGGAGCGAATTAACACTCATGAGGCGCCTCCGTGCCCCCTCTGCCAGCCAAAATACATATATACAATACAGTATGTGGTCCGTGTTCTATATAACCACACCGAAGATCTGCTCTATCGGATAGATCAGACGTCCACATACTTTGGTGAATAATTTTAAGTGCACTGGAGTAAAAAGCGTGGTGGAGCGGCGCGGTGGCCTGAATAATCTGGCAACCTGGTGGGAGCGTATCAGAGTCCACAGGGAGTAATAACAGTTCTGATTTGATGTCGAACTGACCTGTACATTAGTGACAAACTGACAGTGTGAGTGTGTGTGTGTGTGTGAGAGAGTGTGTGTGTGTGTGTGTGTGTGTGTGTGCGAGTGTGTGTGTGTGTGTCTCCTGCTGATTAATGCAGTATGAAGGTAGATGGGATTGAAGCTCACAGCAGGTCCACATCAGAAGAACATCAGGATTTATTTCTGTGCCAGGATCGGTGATGCTGGCACAGAGGAACTCAGACCATAATCAGAACCCCCACCCGCACCCCCGACTGTTCTGTAACTGGGTACGATCGCTTGTTTTCGGGTGTTTACGTTTCTCTTTGTACGTCCTAGGCACTCACGCAGATTTAGCTTCGGGTTCGTAACCAGGACGGTGCCAGGCTGAACCCTGAACCCTGGCACTTCTGCGCTCGTGGGCATGTTGTGAACGTAAACGGAACACCAGCGGCTCATCTTCAAACATCAAACACGTCTGAGGTGTCAGAATTCACCCCGGAGCATTCCTGGGGTGGCACGTCTGGGGCCAAATCATGCCCTTGTGTACCACCCGAGTGCCAGGGAGACTGAGGGACTTGGAAAAGTTGATCATAACAAAGGATTTCGGAGTGCGTCTGTGGGAACGCGTGCCCATTCAGAAGTCAGAAGGCAGTGATGTTAGACAGGAAGGCCTGGCTTACAATCTGCATTCCAATTCACCCCAAATCTTCCTGCCTCTGTTCGGGACTCGGACACGTCTCAACGTTTAAGTCTAGACTGAAAAGAGATTTATTTACTCAGGTCTTTGATGTAGTGTTTTCCAGACTAGGGGGGTGTGCCTCCGGTCCTGGAGATCTGGGGTCTGGGCGGTCTAGTGCTCTCATGTTGTCAGATTTGCTGGTGCTGCGTGTTGGCTTCTGGCCACGCCCGGTTTCTGGCCTCTACGACTGAAACTGCCCACCCTGACTATAGACAGAGGAGCAGAGCTCGGGGGTTCTTGGTGATAGAAACGTGTGGTGATCAGGGATGTTGGGTTGCTGTCGTTCTGCCTCTCTTGTCCGATCACTCAGGTTTGATGACAGTGGGCGAGGTGGGCGCTGATGCCCTGTGGAAGCTTCATGACCTTGTTACCTGCTCGCTCTCCCTTTTAGTTATGATGTCATAATTTGTGGGCGGAGTCTAAAGCTACTCTGTAAAACTGACATCTTACATTTTTAACTACAGTTTCTGTTGTTTTACCCCGAGGTGGTTCTGATGGAAACCTGTTTACCCACCCGAGGTTAAGGAATGAAGTCGAGACTGCCGTGCCAACAATGCTGCTCCTGCTAGATGTGACGGGGACCTGGCGTGTTTGCACCAAGAATATCACAAACTCACTACAGAATTTATTACAGACTGGACTGAATAATAACTCTACTATTATTTATTGCTAGTTATAACTGTTAGTTCATTTTAATTGTGTGTGTATGTTTTGTGTAAATCCTATTTATTCAAATAATTCTCCAGGCCACCCGAGAATGCCACTGTTGCCCTCGGCTTGCTCAACAGGGGTTTTGGTCTGTTGGTCCTGGATTCTGTGAAGTTGCTTTGAGACGATGTCTATTGTAAAAAGCGCTCTATAAATAAATTTGACAAAGCTGTTAAAGTCAGGACTCTGTCAGGACACTGTGTGCAGGTCACTAAGACGGGTATCAGATGTACACATCCATAAAAAAATGAATAATACATATAAATAAAGTAATAAATCAGTAAAGAATACAGACGTGTGAGATCAGAATCACAGCGTATCGTGTTACCCAGTGAGATCAGAACACACACACTCCTGAATCTCATTACCGACACGCAGCGACAGACGTGAATTAACTCATGACTGACACGTCCGTCCTGACAGCCACACTTCCTCTGACATGTAATTTAGACCTGAGGATAATCTCCTCACCCCTCGTACCACCCACTACCTCCCGTCTCACCTCTCCATAAACCTCATCTTATTTACACAGCGCCACACTGACGGTCAGGGTCTAGAACCTTTCCTCAGAACACCGGGTGCCAAGCTACTGCACTTACTTATTATTTATTTTTTATTATTTATTGTTATTATTATTATTATTATTATTATTATTATTATTGGTTATTTTCTTTAAAAAATTATAATTAATTAATTATTATTTAATAATTATTTTCTGTTTTATAATTTTTTATTTATTAATCATTCATTATTTAATTTATTTAAAAAGGCAATTTATTTATTTAATTATTTATTTTTATTACTTGTTTATTATTATTATTGGTCATTTTCTTTCTTTTTAAAATTGTAATTAATGAATTGTTATTTATTAATAATTTTCTGCTGCTCAGTAAATGGAACTTCACAGCCACAAATCTCTAATGGTGTAATAACAGGTAATAAATCAGTCATATAAAGGAAATTATGTCTCAGACTTTGCGACAACAGTTTAGGGAAGGTCCTACAGCTCTATATAGACATGAAGAAAAGCTTACTGTCCTGAGCTCAGTCTCACTCAACAGCTCGATCAACACCCGGCAGAAATTCCCACTCACAGACTAATTCAAAGTCTTGTGAGAAGCTGAAAAGATGACATAGATGATGTGATGTTATAAAATAGAGGAATAAAAGGTGGAACTCTCCGTCTGTGTGTTGATGATAAGGTTCTGCTTCACTAGGACAAAGTGTTCTGGGTAAAATTACCATCCAGCTCAGTGTAAAAAATATAAAAATGTGAAACTCATTTATTTTCAGTTTGGAAACCCGACCGAGCGGCTCGAGCTGAGCGGAGCAGCAGATCCGGAGCACCACTGATAGCGCGGTTCGTAGGTCAGAATTTTAGCCCCCGGCAAAAACACAGAGACGTGCTTTTTTAGGTGGAGGGTTCGACCCTGGGAGGTTTAAGAGTCACAAATTCAAAGTTGGACCTGGGAGTCGAACCCGAGCGTTATTTATACGTGCTGAGCTTAGGCTAAACGCTCTCCTCCCTCGCAACCAAACAAATTCGGTTCTCCTGCACTTTCCACCTCCTGAGGACTTTATTTAGCTTCACCAGCCGCCCGTCTGACCGCCCGCCGAATTCAGACCTCCTGACGTATATGGATTAGAAAACTGGACTGTTTTGATTGTCAGCCGTGCTCTCCGTGTCTGTCTGTCTTTAGCAGAACTCAAGATCGTCTCCGGCTCGCTCGCATTAACATTCGTAAATTAATCTGAGAAAAACGTCAAAAACCCGGATCCTCCTGCTGACGGACGGAGAGCAGAGAGAGGAAAACAGAATCAGCAGCGGCGATGGTAATTAAGTGGATATTTTTGTGCTTTGCTTTCCCTTCAGACCTCGAATAGATTTCTGTTAAATCTCCTGACACGTGTCAGTTTGTAAATTAGGTTGGGAACGAGGACGGGGGGAGCGAGAGGGGCGAGAGGGGCGGGGGGGACGTCACGCCGCTGGAAGTTCTCACAAACTAAGTTTCAGCATAAAAAAATGATGAACGTTAACGGAAAGGCGCCTCTCCAGCGCCGGAGCTCAGATATATCATACTGTACTAAAGCGCTCTGATTGGATTACGCTCGCTCATTGAAATTCTTATTGCACCGAACGCTGGCGAACATCCATGAACATCTCGTGCTTCTCCCCCCTCAAACATTCACTCCAGTGCAGCTAAAAGATGATTATTTTTATATTTGATTAAAGCTCCTGGTTGAGAAATGGTCCATGTGAATGTTCAGCATGAACCTTCAACTGTTCCGCTGGCTGCAGAACTAACGTGGGTCTGATGCCAACCGGGAAAACACCCTGAACACAGTGCCAGTACATGGGCATGTAATATGTCATTACAACCAGGTAGAACACCAGGTGGCAATATATATATATAGCTATTTATTTATTTATTTAATTACACGAGCAATTTATTTATTATATATTATATAATATATACATATTTTTATTGTTTATTATTTACATTTATATATTTTAATTAATTAATTAATTAAATAATTAATAATATGTTATAATTATTTCCTTTTCTAATATTTTTTATTATTTAAAAAAATACATTTATTATTTTACATAAATCACATTAAATAACATAATAATATTAAAATATATCAAAAATTATGAAAAAATTATTAAATCAATTAATTAATATTGTAATAATATATATATATATATATATATATATATATATATATATATATATATATATATATATATATATATATATATATATATATAAATATATATATATATAATAAGTATTTTAACAAATTAATTGGTTAATATTATGAAATAATTATTTTATTTTCTATTATTTTTTAATATTTAAAAATAAATGTATTATTTAACATAAATTACATTAAATACATTACATAATATTAAAAATATATCAAAATAATAAAAAAAAATATTTAATGCGATAATTATTTTCTTTTCTATCATTTTTCATAATTAAAAAATGAATGCATTATTTTACATAAATTACATTTAATTAAATACAAATATTAAAAAATATAAAAATAACAATGAAATATTTAAAATTAATTAATAATATGTAATTATTTTACTTTCTATAATTTTTCTTTGTTTAAAAATAAATTCATTATTTTACATAAATCACATTAAATTACATGAACTAATGAATTAATTTTATGTAATAATTATTTCCTTTTCTATCATTTTTCATAATTAAAAAAAAAAATTCATTATTTTACATAAATTGCATAAAAATATTAAAAATATATCAAACACATGCGCCAAGAGCTCTACTCTGGAAAAACCTTGTATATACAACCTAATATACCACTGATAAATTGTCCACAACTGGTGCAGACAGCAGACCCTCCCTGCCTCGGGCACGGCCAATTTTGGCTGTCGGATGCCCAGCCAGGTCGACAGCACAGCTGAGATTCACGTTGGTGCGCATTAATAAACAGACCAAGGAAGTGCACTGACCTCTGTCCAAAGTTGGCATCTTTCCTCCGACAGTGCAGCGTCACCACCCTGTGCCCTTCACTCCTCACGTCCTGACTGACCGTCCACTGCGCCGGGTTAACCGCCTTCGCTCCCAAAAACGCCACGTCGTCCTTTAACTTCACCCTGTTCCAAACACAAAGAACACGTCCTGTACATCACAAGCAACACTGGCACGTCGGTACAGATAACACGATTACATCCATGTTATGCAGACTGTGTGCCAGCTGTGCCAGCTGTGCCCTGTCATTCTTATAAACATCTCCTGGTTTATTACAGCTGATAAAGTTTCACAACCACTGGTCTGTATAAGTGTCCATAAATGTGCACCTAAGTGAGCTGCAGTGGTGTCATGACCAAAAGTTTCTGGACACCCCTTCTAATTATTGAGGTTTTGTTAATCTGTTATATAGTGACTTTGTGGCAACAGTTTGGGGAAGGACTTACATCAGGGAAGCTGTTATAGTTATTAACGGGTGTTAATGGTTCTAGAACCTGACGACCAACAAGCTCATGATCAGGTGTCCACAAACTTTTGGCCATATAGAATAATTTAAAGAAGCAGTATAAGACCGACATGTAGGACCGTCTCATGTTGTACCACCTCCTACATCTAAGACATAAACGATCGTGTCTGTATGTAGATGCCCGACTGGCCGATAGCACATCAACAAAGCTCATCAACCCACCAATCAGGACACACTGAGCTGTACCGAGCTATAAGAGAAGAACCAGAGATGGTGACCAGAGGGTCGGTGTGGTGTCGTTAATAAATATAAAGAATCATTTTGATGTGATGGATCAGCGACGTTTAAAAATACTACAACTACTCACTGTATAACAACTAATTTATTTATTTATGTATTTATTTAAGTTTTACGGCACTTTATACACATGATTGTGTTTTGTTTAGTTCTTGGTTTTATTTTTGTTACTGACAGGATTGTTCACTGTATAACTACACATTTTATCACAGCTTAGCATCACTAGTCGGCTGCTGCTGCTGTTGTTTACTTTTCCGCTAAGGGAACGCGTTCCTGACGCTTAAAAATCATTCTATTTTTATTTTAATCAGAATAAAAGGAGTCCAAAAAGTGTAGATGTGAGTGCAAATCCTTCAGGGAGGAAACTGAAATACAGGCGTACAGAATGACTGATCATCGACTGACCATACCACCCCACCCCAAAAATTAATAAAAAAATAAATAATATAAACGACTAAAACTGATTTATCTGAAACATACATACAATGTGGAGGAATGGCTGAGATTTCATTATTTGAAAAAATATTAAAAATATAATTATTGTTATTAATAATATTTTTATTTCATGAATTGATTTTTTTTATCATTATTTATGATTTACTGTGTGGCTGCTTGTTTTACCGAAATAGCTAAAAAACTATAAACACAAACACGTGTGCCATGAGCTCTACACAGGAAAAACCTTGTAACCTTGGAGGAGTGTCAGTGCATCTAATATGTCGTCGCAGAATCGCCCACCGCTGGTGCAGACAGCAGACTGGCACGGCACGGCTCAAAAATCATCACCGAACACCCAAATCCTTCAAGTAGAAACTCACCAAAAAACAATAATTAATAAATAAATCAAATAAACGACTGAAACGAATTTATCTGAATGACGGAGATTAGTAAACACAAGCACGAGGTTGATGGAAACAACGTCCTCTAACCGTACCGTAGTAATTACCACCGTGTCAGCACTCAGACGCTCGGATGCTGACCGTCAACAAAATCAAACAAACAAATAAACAGGAAACTAAACGATCGAATAAAAAGAAGCAGCACAGGAATAAATGAAGCGGTTTGAGGGTTTATTGCAGTTTGAAGGCTGGATGTTTTAATAAATTCATCTCCGGGGGCGCTGATGATGATGATGATGGTGGCGGCGGTGCTGGCAGTGGGTTGTGAGTCAGTGACTGATTGATGCAACTTCTTTTTCTGCAAATAAAACCTGTTTTATAATATAATCCACTGAGCGGGGGGAGGGGGGGGGGGCGTGGCGGGGTTCTCTCTGCTTAAGTAAAGAAACAAACGTCCCAATTACAGAAGATTCCTGAAATACAAAAAAACGCGAAAGCGCTGAGCAGTTGTTACTCCTAAATGTCTCCTCTTTTTAAAGAAATATAAACCTTATAGATAAGAACTACAGTGGAAATCTGAAGAATTATTAGAATTCTTAATTATTAGAAATAAAAATACTTTATTATAATTGGAATTCCAAAAAAGTATTAATTATTTAAATGATTAATTATTAGAATTCTTAATTATTAAAATTAATTTGTATTAAATTTTAGAATTTATTGGAATTATTAACTTTTCGAATTTATTACTATTTATTAGAATTCTTAATTATTAGAATTTATTCGAATTTATTAGAATGATTAAAATTATTAGAATTTACTAGAATTATTAGAATTTATTAGAATTATTAGAATTACCTAGAATGATTAAAATTCTGAATTATTAGAATTTATTAGAATTTATTAGAATTATTAATTATTAGAATTTACTAGAATTATTAGAATTTATTAGAATTATTTATTATTAGAATTTACTAGAATTAATAGAATTTATTAGAATTATTAGAATTTACTAGAATTATTAAAATTATTAGAATTATTAGAATTTTAAATGATTAGAATTTATTAGAATTAATTAGAATTATTAATTATTAGAATTTACTAGAATTATTAAAATTATAAAAATTATTAGAATTTTAGAATTATTAGAATTTTAGAATTATTAGAATTTATTAGAATTATTAGAATTTATTAGAATTATTAGAATTTATTAGAATTATTAATTATTAGATTTTATTAGAATTATTAGATGAACTGGACGGCGTAACGTCACCACGACTAAAGATTCGTAAAGAGAATTGAACCTGTGGTACGAGCAGAGCCGGGACGTCGTTTCTGATGAACCTGGTTCAGACGGGAGGTTTGGGACGATTCAGAAACGCCCGGATCGATACGGCCGCGGTTTAATGATCAAAGCAGAACGTGATGAAGTGTGAAGATCAAAGTCGAGTCCTCACGACTGCGTTCAGCCTCTCATCACGCGTGTTCCGACGCGTCTGGATTATTTAATCACCATCACGGCCTGCTTCACCTGAATTACAATCAGATAGAGAACATCACATGATTCTGACTGTGCAGCAACAGTTTAGGGAAGGACCAAAGGCCCGGTATGACTGGACAAATCGAGCTCTATAAAGACCTGGTTTGGTTTGAATAGGATGAATTGGAACATCGACTGCAAGCAAGCCTTTCTTCTTTACACTAGTGTGTTCTTTTGACTGAATGAGTATAAATCCTCACAGTCACACTTCCAAATGTTGTGTAAGATCCTCCCCAACAGTTTAGGGAAGGCCCAAAGGCCCAGTATGACAGGACAAAGCGAGGTCTTTTAGGACCTGGTTTAGTTTGAGAGGGATGAACTGGAACACTGATTGTGTGCAAGGCCTTCTTCTTCTTTACACTAGTGTGTTCGTTTGACTGAACAGACATAAATCCCCACAGGTACACTCCTGAATTTTGTGAAAGGTCTTCCCAAAGGAGTAAGGCTTTCATCGCTTTATAAACTGAAGGTGGTGCCACCGTATTAAAATCAACATTTAATAATAAAATGAGCAGGAGACGTGGCGGCCGTGCCAGTTTACCCCGCGGCGGCATCTCCGTACAAACGATTTAGCAAACGGAGACGAAATAAACATCAGCGGGTCCGATAACAGAGGCGTGAGATATCCCAGAAACCCGAGCGGCTCCGCGAGCAGAAGGAGGGGTTAATCAGGAGGTCGTCGGCTTTAATGAAATTGGTTCGGCTAATATGATTTTCCCAAGAGCCAGGGGGTAAAATTCCGGGAAAACGAACTGAAGGGAGAGTCGGCATCTGCGCCCCCGTCAGCGCCCGCATCGGCACCCGCATCGGCAGCTCATCAATCCCCAAACAGAGTCGAGTATCAATTCTGTTAGAATCTACAAACGTGAGGAGAGGAACGACCGGAGCGCTGATGAAAGACGGAGATGAAAGAGCCACAGAGAGGAAACCGGGCACAGAGGAACAATTTTAATACCAGAGTCTCACCCTGTGCCCACCTCAGTGCCCGAATGATCATCTCTGATTCCTAATTTAATTATTCGTATTTTAATGCTATGTTTAACACGTATGTGTCAGGTATTATGTTCCCCTCTGCTTATTCTATCTCATCTTTATAATTCGATTCCTGATAATGTTGGCATGGATCACGATCATGGGGTGGCATGGTGGCACAGCGGGCAGCGCTAGAAGGACCTGGGACCCAAGGTGTGGCTGAAAAACCTTAAAACCTAGGTTTTAGGAGTTAGGAAGGGTGTCCAGATACTTTCGGCAGAGACGTGAGTATATTTATTTATAAGCATTGAAGGGGGCGGCACGATGGCACAGTGGGTAGTGCTGTTGCCTCACAGCGAGAAGGGCCTGGGTTCGATTCCCAAGGGTCAATTCTGTCTGGAGTTTTGCATGTTCTCCCTGTGTCTGTGTGGGGATCCTAACACCAGTCCAAAGACGTGCAGTCAATGCAACTGGAGTTACTAAAAACTAAGCGGAAACGTCCCAAGAATACCGGTCGGCTGGGCACCCCATGCGGGCACAATATTTCACTAGTCTGTCGGGAGTTTTGCATGTTCTCCCTGTGTCTGTGTGGGTTTCCTCACACAAGTCCAAAGACGTGCAGTCAAGACAACTGGAGCTACTAAAAGAGTGTGTGTGTGTGTGTGTCTGGGGTGTTTCCTGCTGTTCGCCCAATGAATCAGACCCACTGTGACCCTGACCAGGATAAAGCACTGGTACGATAGACAATGAATGAATTAATGAAACAAAGTGTGGCACCTTGTAGGCTCACCCATTGGCACCTGTACAGAATTGTGTCCGTCTAATCACTCAGAGATCAGAATTATTAGACTCTTTAGGACTCCTGGACTTTGGGGCAATGACCTCAGCCCCACCCAACAGCTCTGGGATGAATCGGAACATCGACTGATCAGTCAGCGCCCAGACATACATACGCTGTCGTGTGTTGTACTACAGAACGGGCACAAATTCCCACACACACAGAGGCACACTTCAAAGTCATGTGATCTCATACAGGTCGCTCTATGGTCAGGTGTCCGAATACTTTTGACCGGAGTTCCAGGAGGTTTTGGGACGGTAGCAGGATGATTTAAAATTCTAGAGCGTTGACGTTCCTCCTCGCGCCTCGCGCTCTGACAACCCGAGACGCCCCCCTCACCCTGACATCAAAGCGATCAGGCTCTAAAATACCGATACACGGTGCGGATGGTTTAGCGCTGATGTGAATGCGCCGATGTGAATGCGCCGCTCCCCTGATGGTGCGGAGGAAAGAATTCAAAACCAGCTCCGGAGAGGCCGAGAGGAGATGAAATACTGCTAATCTTTTTGAGAAGCACCCCGGAGAGAGGGAGGGGGGCGGGGGGGTGAGGCGGGGGTGCAGGTGAAGATCAGACACGTTCAGAATTTTAATTCGGGATCCGCTGGTTGTTCCGTCGGACTTTTACACCCACGCCAGACCCCAGACAGGCGGCATCAGACTAAACAAAATAATCAGACTTACATCTATTATTGTAACGGAGACTCGGCGGATCATCTAACTCAGCTCTGCTACTGGTCGGCTGGGCGCCCCCTAGTGCCTGCACCAGACAAAATTGGCCACTACTCTGCTAAAAAGTGGGCGGGGTCTTTGAGGCTGTGTACAGAAGTACAGAAGTGGAGGAACGTGGAGATCAGCGAGTGACTCTCCATGAGCGAGACCGACCTCACGCACCGATCCACCAAAGTACGGGCGAATAAGAAGGTGCCAGAGGGAGGACATGTTGGAGGGAGGGCGTGTCAGGAGAAAATACCCTCCTCAATACACCATTGGGGTCTCCAGTAGAGGAAGAGGAACTGGGTATGACTAAACTGGGAGAAAAAGGAAGAAAATGCTCTTACCAGGATGTGTGTGTGTGTATGTGTGTATGTATGTGTGTGTGTGTGTGTGTGTGAGAGAGAGAAACGCTCGGTTAGCGCTGAGCTCAGTCTGTTGTGTACGACGCCTCTGACGGCGCTAATCTCGTTTCCCCGTTGGCGTGTCGTCACGGCCCAGTTCGTTTAACAAGAGCGATAATGAAACGACAGACGCGGCCTCATTAATTCAATTAACTTCGTTATCGGCGTGGTGATACCCGTCCGCGCCACACCTCACCAACCCGCCGCACCTCACCAAACCAACCCGCCGCACCTCACCAACCCGCCGCACCTCACCTCACCAACCCGCCGCACCTCACCTCACCAACCCACCAATCTGCCGGGTAAAACGCCACACGCCGACCGTTCAGGTGTGACGCGCCTCTGCACGGAGGGGTCAAACACGCCCAGCGTTTGAATATCGTTTATGGATAAAAGTATTGGGACGCCACTTCTAATTTTGGAATTTATGTTTTAGACACAACAGTTTAGGGAAGGTCCGGAAGAAAAGCTTCCTGCACAGAGCCCTGAGTTCAACACCACTCAACAGCTCTGGGATGAATCAGAACATCGACTGATCAATCAGAGCCCAGACATACAACTACAAATGCTGTCATAGTTAAACACACAACTGAACGGCACAAATTCCCACAGACGTACTTTAAAGCCTTTTGAGAAGCTTCTCAGTAAAGATGACACAGAGAGTTACTCTGCTCTAGTACCGAGCTCACAGTCAGTGTTTCTGGTTCAGGCTTTAGATCACGACAATCCAAGATTAAGATGAATGAATAATAAATAAAGGAATGAATGGATGAATATAGATGGATTGTTGGATGTAAGGACAGATGGATGAATGGATGAGTGGATGAATGAATAGATGGATGAATATAGATGGATGGATGGATGAGTGGATGAATGAATAGATGAATGAATAGATGGATGGATGAGGGGATGGATGGATGAGTGGATGAGTGAGTGGATGGATGGATGGATGGATGGATGAAAGAATTAATACATTAACAGATGGATAAATGTATAAATAGTTGAATGAATAGATGGATGAATGGATGAATTAATGAATGGATGAATGAATGGATGGATGGACGGACGGACAGATGAATGGATGAATGAATAAATGAATGAATTAATTAATGAATGGATCAATATGTAGATAGATGAATGAATGAAGGAATTGATGGATGAATAAATGGATAAATGATTAAATGAATAATAGACAGATACTTTATGAAGTTACTGAATAAATAAACAGATGAATGAATGGATAAATAAATGAATGAATGAATGAATAGATGGATGAATTAAGAAATGAACAAATAAGTAAATGAACGAATAAATGAATGAATGAATGAATAAATGGATAAATAAGTGGACGAATGGATGAATGGATTAATTAATGGATGGATGGACGGACGGACGAACGGATGAATGAATAAATGAATGAATGAACAGATAAATGAATAAATGAATAAATGAATGAATGGATGGACAGACTGACAGACAGACGAATGAAAGAATGAATGTATAAATAAATGAATGAATAGATAAATGGACGGACAAATGAATGAATGGATAAACAAATGAATGAATGAATGACTCTGGTCCCTGCGTGGGTGGATTCAGCCCCTGAGGTATCACCGCGCCTCTGTGTTAACCACCTGACCGCCGAGTCTCTGAGGATCGAGGCTCCGCCGCTAATGGAGCTCATTAATGAAACTAATGAAGGAAGTCGCTCAGCTCAGCTAATCAATATAAACAGGAGCGCGGAACACTCCTCACGCCTACATCCAACCCCCCCCCCCCCCCCCCCCCCCCCTTCCCCCGCGGGGCCCCGAGCGCTAGGCTTCACCGCCGGGGCCCTGACAGACGCTAGATTGGAAATATCAGGCGATCAATCACAGAAGGAGGCGGCGGGGGGTCTGAAGGACACTCGTACAGCAGGTATCGACGCCGAGCAGATCCGAACCGCTGACAATCGCTCAGCCGTGACGCTCCTCTGAGTGGGCGTGGCCCTCAGACACTGGAAACAATCCGCCGTTACGGAGCCGATCAGATTTTAGGGTGTGGGTGCTTTTATTATCTGAAAGAATTGATCACCCAGGTGCTTGAGGGTTTGCTCAGGGGTCCAACAGTGTTTACCACAACCATTCACACAAACACAGCAGGGGGCAGCAGTGGTAGCTCAGCAGTAGTAGCTAAGGCACAGAGTTAATAATCAGAAGGTGCCAGCATGGGTGCCAACATGGGTGCCAACGTGGGTGCCAACGTGGCATACTTTCTGATCAGTGTTCCTGAGCAGGACGTTTGGACCTCAGCTGGATGTCAAGGGTCTTGCTCAGGGGTCCAACAGTGCCAACGTGGGTGCCAACGTGGTGGACTTTCTGATCAGTGGTCCATCAATCCGTTCCCTCATTCGTTTGATCGTAATTAAACACTTCCGGATGCTTTAACCCCAAGAGACTCACAATATTCACCAGGTACGACACCGAGCAGGACATCTGGACCTCGACTGGACATCAAGGGTCTCACTCAGGGGTCCAACAGTGCCAGCATGGGTGCCAATGTGGGTGCCAACGTGGCATACTTTCTGATCAGTGTTTATCCCACGAGACCTGCAATATTCACCTGGTACGACACCGAGCAGGACGTCTGGACCTCGACTGGATCAATGGTCGAGCATCAGTGAGCTGAATGTGCTTTTCTCATTTGTTTGATTGGAATTGATTCACAAAGACACAATCTGACCAAAAGTATTTGGACGCCCTTTTTTGGGAGGCTTCTCACAAGACTTGGAATGTTGTCTGTGTGTGGGAATTTGTGCCCGTTCTGATTCATCGATTCCTTCAGTGTTACGTTTGCTTCTCGTATTTGTGTGCAGTGTAAGAATCCGCAGATTATTAGACGGATAGACGGAGCCGTGAGAACGATCTGACCCGAGCGGGGGCCGTGGGGGCCACCGGGCCCTTCGCAAAGTCCAAGCGCAAAATCCGCAATTAGCTCAGACGCGGCGGTCCGAGAGAGGTTGAGCTATCGGGGCGGCATCGCTATGGTAACAGAGACGGAGCCGAGGAGCGGAGGGGCGGCATCTGTTCGAGTAAATACGAAATCAAGCTATTACCGAAACGGCATGCGCTGCCTGGCACAGTAATCAAATGTCACTGCGGACGGGGGGCAAGGGGTGGGGACGGAGGGGCGAGGGGCGGAGGGGGGGTGCAGGAGGTTTTCGGAGGGGGGTGCGGGCGAGGGGGGGTTACAATCATCTTCTTCAGCTTTTGTAACAATTGATTTTTTCATTACGCTCTGAAATGAATCACAGCATGTTGTGAGAATTAAATTGCGGAGCTGTCAGACGGGCACGGTGCCAACCTGCCTAAGCTTGTCCCGCGTTTCCCTTCCTGCCAAGGGCTACAACATTCAGATGAGGGATTATTAGAGCCCCCTCATGCCCCCCCGCAGGCACACGCCATCGGTAATCCCACTGCTCACCCGAAACGTACCCTATACGACCAAAAGTATCGGGATGCCCCTTCTAATGACTGAGGCTTTCCTGACCGACATACAAATCATGTTTGGACGGAACGGGCACAAATCCCCACAGACGTACTCTGGAGGATAGTGGTACTGGACTGGTAATCAGAAGGTCGCTGGTTCAAGCCCCACCACTATCAGGTTGTCGCTGTTGGGCCCTTGAGCGAGGCCCTCAACCCTCAGTTGCTTGAAATTAAATTGTCTGTGGGGATTTGTGCACGTTCATAATTGTAAGTCGCTTTAGAGGCAGGTGTAGCCTAGTGGTTAAAGTACTTGACTAGCAATCACAAGGTTGCTGGTTCAAGCCCCACCACTGCCAGGTTGCTGCTGTTGGGCCCTTGAGCGAGGCCCTTAACCCACAGTTGCTTGAAATTGAATTGTCATGATTGTAAGTCACTTTAGAGGCAGTTGTTAAGGTACTGGACTAGTAATCAGAAGGTTGCTGGTTCAAACCCCCACCACTGCTAGGTTGCCACTGTTGGGCCCTTAACCCCCAAAAGTTGCTTTGGATAAAAGCAACACAAATCCCCACAGACGTACTCTGGAGGATAGTGGTAATGGACTAGTAATCAGAAGGTTGCTGGTTCGAACCCCACCACTGCCAAGCTGCCACCAAACTGGACCCCGAGCGAGGCCCTTAACCCTCAGTTGCTTGAAATTGAAGTGACATAAATGTAAGTCGCTTTATAGGCAGTTGTAGCCTAGCGGTTAAGGTACAGGACTAGTAATCAGAAGGTCGCTGGTTCAAGCCCCACCACCACTAGGTTGCCACTGTTGGGCCCTTGAGTGAGGCCCTTGAGCGAGGCCCTCAACCCTCAGTTGCTTAGACTGCATACTGTCACAGTAATTTGGATAAAAGCATCTGCTTAAAAAGTTTAGGACAGCTGTAGCCTGGTGATGGGCTGGTAATCAGAAGGTTGCCGGTTCAAACCCCACCACTGCTAGGTTGCCACTGTTGGGCCCTTGAGCGAGGCCCTTAACCCTCACTTGCTTGAAATCGAATTGTCATGACTGTAAGTCGCTTTATAGGCAGTTGTAGCCTAGTGGTTAAGATACTGGAGTAGTCATCAGAAGATTGCTTGATGTTTCCTCCACCACCCGCGGGCCAATCCACCGGATCCAGCCGGTACGTGGCGTGGCGTGGCGAGGCTGGAATCGTGGAACGAGGTTTTTTTTTCTCGCCGCCCACCCCCGCGCCCCTTCCTGCTCGATTCGCTTTTATTATTCGTTAATGGCGCGGCGTTGCTGGGAATAAATCAATTTGAGTCTGATCTTTAGGAGCGGGCGCATGGGCGAGCACATTAGGCTGATTTGCACTTCATTATGTGCACTGATGGGAAGCGCTGAGCAATCACATCAGCAGGTGTCCGCCGCGGACCGCCGTCGCCGCCCGCAACCGCTGGCATAAATTACCGCCTGTTTATTTATCCGCTCGTACGTTTACGTTCACGATTACAGACGTGTTTATCTCACCAGACTTGCAATACTTACCTGTCTGGAAATCGTCTGGACGTCAAGGGTCTCGCTCAGGGGTCCAACAGTGCCAACGTGGTGGACTTTCTGATCAGTGGTCCATCAGTGTGCTTCCCTCATTCATTTGATCATAATTGATTCTCAAATACTCAACAATTCACCATCTGACCAAAAGTATTTGGACGCCGTTCAAGACGTGAGAAGCTTCAAATATAAGTATATGAACAACCCTCCTCCAGAGTACGTCTGTGGGGATTTGTGCCCGTTTCTGTCGAATGATGACAGCGTTCGTATGTCGGTCAAGAAAGCCTCAGTTGACGTTCCGGTTTGTTTGGTTTCTTCATGTCTTTATAGTACCAGGCCTCTCACAAGACTTTGAAGTGTGTCTGTTGGGATTTGTGCCCATTCAGTCAAAAGACGACAGCATTAGTGTGGCCGGATCCATAGTACTGATTGATCAGTCGGTGTTCCGGTTCATCCCAGAGCTGCTGAGTGGGGCTGAGGTCAGGGCTCATACTGGAACAGAGAAGGTCCTTCCCTAAACTGTTGCTGCACATCTGGAAGCCTTTTCCTTGGTAGAAATGGGTGTGGCTCAAACACCTGAACTTAAATAGGAGGGGCGTCTGTATATGCTACATTGCCAAAAGTATTTGGACGCCTGATCATAAGTGTGATATTAAAACACAATGTGAACATCCACAATACAAGACACAAGTACGTCTGTGTCTGTGGGAATTTATGCCCGTTCAGTCCAAACATGAGCTTCTCTACATGCTGAAACAGAACAGGTCCTTCCCTAAACTGTTGCTGCAACGCTGGAAGCCTTTCTTTTATTTGATATCATTGATTTTACACACCTGGTAGAAGTGGGTGTGGCTCAAAGACCTGAACTTAACAGCTAGGAGGGGCGTCTGTGTACACTATGTGGTCAAAAGTATTTGGACACCTTGGATGTCTGTGTATGGGAATTTATGCCCGTTCAGTCCAAAGATTGGTCCTTCCCTAAACTGTTGCTGCAAAGTTGGAAGCCCAGTGTATGGATTGCGGAGGGTTACATGAGGATTCGGCTGCTGAAAAGGTTACTACTTTATCTCCCAGTTTAGTCATATCCTGTTCCCGATCGTGAATCCGCTGCCAGATCACCACACGCCCCCTCGCACCGCTTCTCATCACCCGCACAGAGCCGTAAAGCATACGGAGAGACACGCTAAGCTCCATGTACAGCACAGCGGGAACAAATTCCCATACACACACTCACACTTCAAAGTCCTGCAAGCAACTTCCACTTGTTTTTTAAATAGGATCTCCGAGAAGCTCTGTGTGTGGGAATTTGTGCCTGTTCAGTCAACTGAACAGCTCTGGGATGAACCGGAACACTGACTGAACAATCAGCGCCCAGCCGTACAAACACGAATGCAGTCATCTTTTGTCTGAACGGGCACAAATTCCCATACACAGATGCACTTCGAAGTCTTGTCAGAAGCTCTATTTTGATACCATTTGACAAGGCTCACGGTCAGGCGTCCAAATACTTTTGACCATGTAGTGTAAATAGTAAAGTCCATAAAGGTCACGTGTTTATGTTCTCTGTAACGTGGACCGGCAGTGATGTTCCTCATTCCACTGTTACAGAAACACCTTTGAGAGGGTTTATTTTGGCACCTATATTAGACCCCACAACCTCCTGATTTGGGGTGTTTTAGCAGCTGCAGATGTTCCACCGCCCCCTGTAGCTGGCACAGAATTTTATTTCGATAGTGAACGAGCGACGGTCCGGTGCCAGGCCGCGCTGGCAGCCACATGGCACGGCGGAACCACGGCGGAGGAGAAGGTCTGGATGCCAAACGGCGACCACAAATCCGCGTTGATTGGATCGTCTCTCGGGTGTGATGTGAACAGGATGGTACGACTGGGTCACGTTTGGCCCGCGGTACGCATGGCACTGCCACAGGAACGTGAACCCGAATTAAACGATACGGGAGTGGAGGATGCTGGGAAATGCGTCTATGTAGAGACAGAGCGAGGGTTTCACACAGACCTCTTGGAAACGGGTATGGTTCAGGTTCAAATCTCAGAAGCACTTGGCATCAACTTGGCCAGGCGTCAAACAGGGTCACATGCTGAGGGGAGGGCGTCCATGAGAACAGAAGAACACACCACACCACTCCGGAGGGTTGAAAGTCATGGGTTCGAATCTCAGCAGAGCTGCCAACCAGCCCAGGTGTCCACACAGACACTGATAGGTGTGTCTGAGGGAGGGAAGGTCGGACTGTGTCTGTCTGTCTGTCTTCACGCTGCCACTGAGATATGTGGTCTCCAGGAGAAGGTGTGACATGGAGCTCTGCAGGAGCAGTTGTAGCCTAGTGAGGTACTAGAGTAGTAATCAAAAGGTGGCTGGTTTAAGCTCCACCACTGCCAGGTTGTCACTGTTGGGCCCTTGAGCAAGGCCCTTAATCCTCAATTGCTTAGACAGTGTAAAGCATCTGCTAAATGGAACTTAGTGTGTCTCTCCATACGCTATACGGGTCTTTATGGGAACCCAACACTGCCCAGTGAAAAGAAGTGGTCGCCAGGGGGGCAAAAACGAAAAGAGTGTGGTTATAATACGAGATCATTATGGGATTAGAAGATCTGATGACAAGCCCAAACCCAACCAGCCCCGGTGCCATGACGGTCAGAACACGCCCAGACTTCACGGGAACACAGCGCGAGCGATAAAAAACAGCCTGACTGATCAAAGCCGGCGGTGTTAAACGTGTGCAGGACTGAATCACGTGATCGATAAATATTCAGTCCTACATAAAACCACGTCGTCCCGTCGAGAGGAACCGCGCTCTGATCTGCAGGAACATCAAACAGGAAACAGCTTACAGCGGAACATTCGGGCGGAGGATCTCCCGCCTGGCGCTAAATGCCAGGTTTCTGGATGTGGGTAGCAGGTGGATTTATTAGACGCCGGTGACCTGCGGTGAGGAGCGGGACAGGAAGTGGAAATCACTCGTAAATATTCACGCAGGGTTCAGACAGCGTCTCCAATATTTATGAGAACGTTTAGGACCCGGAGATCCATCAAGCTCACAGGTTTCACTGAAGATTCCTTCAGACATTAGAACAGGCGTCCAGATACTTTCGGCCACACAGTGTTTACAGCACACGGGGGAAGGGGGCACCCCACCATTAGCTCGTTTCACTCCTGCTCCAAAACTATTACAATTCCAAACAAAATGTAGGACGATGATGCCAGACTCACAAGTGAGGTTCTAATTCATCCCAAAGCTGCACACATGCAAAACTCTATAAACATAAAAATATATTATAATAATAATAACAATAAAAGTAATTATAATAATAGTAATAATTGTGCAAATATGTGTGAATTTGTGTAAAGTCCAGGTTCAAATAATAATAATAATAATAATAAATAAATAAATAATAATAAATAATAATAAACAATAATAATAAATAATAATATATGATAATAAATGATGATAATAATAATAATAATAATAATAATAATAAATGATAAACAATAATAATAAACAATAATGACTAATAATAAATAATATTAAATAATAATTAAAAATAATAAATGATAAAAAATATTGAATAATAAATGATAATAATAATAATAATACATTCTAATAAATGATAAATAATAAATGATAATAAACAACAATAATAAATAATAATAAATTCTAATAAACGATAATATATGATAATAAATGATAATAATAACAATAATAATAATAATAATAAATGATAATACATGATAAACAATAATAATAAATAATAATGAATAATAAATATTACATAATATTTAATAATAATAAATGATAAATATTGAATAATAATTATAAATAATAATAATAATAAATAATAATAATTATAATGATAAATGATAACAATAATAATAATAATAAAAATAATAATAATAATAATAATAAATAAATAAATAAATAAATAATAATAATAATAATTATAATAATTTTTTACCACCGAGTCCTCCTGGTCAGGGTTGCGGTGGGTGCAATTCACTGGGCTACAGGGAGAGCCTGGATAGGTCGCCAGGGCACACAGACCTGGGCAGACTTTAGTATCTCAAGTTAACCTGACTGGACGTCTTTGGAGAGGAAACCCACACAGACATGGGGAGAACATACAAAACTCCACACAGAAAGGAATCAATTCCAGGACCTTCTTGCTGTTAGGTAATGGTGCTACCCACCGAGCCACCGTGCCACCCACACCAAATTGTAAACAAACAAAAACAGAAACCACGTGTTTATGGGTCTTGTTCAAAGCTCAACAAAAAAGGAACTTCCCCAAACTGTTGGCTACACTGCTGTTAGCATAAGCCCATCATTCAGGGTGCACAAACACTTCCAGCTGTTCACTCTGTAGAAATCTGGATGAAATAAATGAGCTGGATCGTCGTCAGGAGGTGAAAGAATCGGGGGCAGAGTGATAAAAAACGGCGGCTATAAAACAGCGCGCGCTAATAACGTTTGCTAGCGGTGAGCGGTAATAACGTTTGCTAGCGGCGAGCGCTGATTGCCTTTTTCTGGCTGCAGCCAAATCAAAGCGGCGCTCACGAGGGACCGTGTTTCTCCCCAGCGCACAAATCGCTAATTACTTATTAATGGCTGGATGAAGGGAGTCGGAGCGTCTGAGTAAACACGCCCGCGACCCCACGGGGGGCAGCAGGAAATTAGAAGGAACTGCTGGGTAAACTGTCACGCCGGGCTAATCATCTCCACCAGGTAACAACCGAGAGAGAGGAGCGAACACGGAGGATTCCGAATAAACATACATAAGAGGACGAGGAGAGCAGAAAATAAACTGAAATATGAGAGGAGGGACGAGAGGAGGTCGGGGGGGGGGGGGGGGGGGGGCGGTCCTCGTGTGGGACAAAATAACGCCAACAGGATGCCCATCACGAGCCGGGCATCACACTCTGACATCATCACACTCATCACATTTAGGGTCTTTAATACGAAATAAAGATGCTAATAAATCACCGAACACACAAAGAAGACGTTATGATGGGTAGAATACACCAGCGCATCACCATGATAATAAATGATTAATAATAAATAACAATAAAAACTACTAATAATAAATGATAATAAATTAAAGTAAATGATAAATAATAAATTATAATAAATAATAACAAATAAGAAATAATTCATACTTATAAATAATAAACAAAATAATAAATGATAATAAATGATAAATAATAAAAAATGATAATAAATATTAATAAATAATAATAATAATAATAATAAATGATAATAAATATTCATAAATAATAAAAATAATAAATAATAATACATATTAATAAATAATAATAATAATAATAATAAAAATTATAATAAATAATAAATGATAAATAACAAAAATGATAAATAATAAATAATAAAAATAATAAATAATAATGATAAATAATAAATAATAAAAATAATAAATAATAATAATAAATAAAAATGATAAATAATAAATATTAATAAATAATAATACAAATTAATAAGTAATAATACCATTTAATAATAATAAATTATGATAATAAATGATTGATAATAATAAATAATAATGAATAATATTAAATGATAATAGATAATAATAATAAATTATGATAAATAATAAAAAAGAATAATTAATAATAAATTATAATAAATAATATTAAATGATTAAAAAGCAATAATAATAAATGATAATAAATAATAATAATAATAAATGATAATAAATAATAATAAATAATAACAATAAATGATAATAAATAATAATAATAATATAATAATAATAAATAATAATAAATAATAATAATAAATTATAATAAATGATAATAATAAATAATAATAATAATAAATGATAATAAATGATAATAAATAATAATAATAATAAATGATAAATAATAATAAATAATAATAAAAAATGATAATAATTAATAATAATAAATCATTATAAACAATAATAATAATTGATAAATAATAGGTCGGGTGTGTAGTTCAGGGTGTTGGTGGTGTTAATGGTGTACTGATTAGTGATCAAGGTGAAGAAGAAACTCTCCCTGAGCGACTGCTTCTGGTACGCTCCGCTCCTGAATCTGTGTAACTACAAACGTTCTATAAAATCACTGAGATATTTTCCTTAGAGTTTATTAGCATTAGCATGAGCATCCGTGTGTGATTATTAAAGGAAAAACCACATCGCGGCGGGACGTGTTTACCTTCCTAATGAGTGTTAACTGACTGGTGAGAGAAGCTGCTTTTCATCTGCATCATAAACGAGACGCGTCCCAATTCCAACCTGTTACTCCTCCCCGAATCAGAGAGGCGGAACACGTTCAGCGCTGGAGCTCACGTTTACTCATCAAGCAGCTCCAGAACGTTCTGGTATTTTTATTTCCAGCGCTGGACCCGGCGCTCGTGATTTATGATTCTGTAAAGGTCAGAGCTGCTGGTTTTAATGACCCGGAGAACACGGTGTTTCATAAACGCTGCAGGATCGAACCTGAGGACCTGGGGTTGTCTCGGTTCTGGTCAGATCTGAGCAGATTCATTCCTGCTAGACCTCAGAGGATCAGAATCACGACCAGGGGAACATCAGTACCCGTCTGTGTTTTAAGGCATGTCCAGCAATCTTTCGCATTTTTAATCTTCTCTGATGATCTGTAATGATGATCCACGCAGCTGATCTCACAGCGGGATGTTCCGCTAGCACACCAGCGCCGAGATTCCGAGGTGCCTGTGCAGGATGCACGGGTGGAAAAGGGTTCCGCTAAGGGCTGCGTGTGGGTCGGAGGAGGCGTGAGCAGCAATATACCCACCTCACCTGCAATCAGGAATCCACCAGCAGGGGGAGACAAACTGACTATGATAAATTGGGAGAAAATGCATCAAATACGTGAGAAGTCTCCATGATTCGAGGTTCCTCTCGAGGTTCCTCTTTCCTCAGCGTGTGTGATGATAAGATCCTGAGCAGCTCGTCCTGCTCTCTCGTAGCTCCTGTACGATAGATAAACGTACTCCGACCCCCCGGGGGGAAAAGGCTCTTCATTCGGCCCCATAACCCCCCTCCCTCCACGTCCCTGACCGTCTGAGCGTCGCTGATATGAAGCTTCTCTGCGCTCGCTCAGCGGTGCTTAAAAGTCATCGCCCCCTTCTTCTGATGTCCGCTGTTACCAACCCCTAATCACGGTAACCGGCGGCAACACGTTTAGCATCTACATGACTTGGTTGTGGGTCAGGACACGGCACCACTACAGGGTCCAGGTCCCAAATTTCCATTCTGTCAAATTTCAGCCAATCGCACCTCAGCTTCAGCTCCTGGACAGATGACCTTGCATGTATAGAAATGCCGTATTTGCTGGTACAGGTGAGCTATCGACCGTCCGGGCGCCTATACAGCAGAGATGGGGACTCGAGTCAAAGTCGCACGTAAGTCGCACACACAGCGACTTCAGACTCGACTCGGACTCGTTTCAAATGACTCAGACTCGTGACTCGCAAAAAATGGCTTTCTAACGACTTCCTGTTTTACTTCACGCCCGGAAAAGTTTGGAGGTTTTTAATTATAAGCACATTTACAAAATAACGGATTCTATTCCTAATGGGACGCACGCTTATAAATGTAATAGCATCTGGAAGAACAGAAGCTAAGGTAAGCAGCGGTTATGATTGTTTTTGCTGTGTTTGGGATTTTGGCCGCTGTGCCGTGATTTATCGAGCGCTTTTGTTCTGTAATGAAAACAAAACGTATCAGTTGAAGCTTTTAACTGGAACCTTCTTGTTACAGAAATTACATTCATTTACACAATGAGGAGGAAAGTAAAGACACGAAGTAAAACGACTAAATACACTCGCTAATCTGTTGTTGTTTTTATCTGAACTTACAGATTATTTCTTTATTTCTACGCTACATTTATAATATATGTTTTGTGTAGATTATATTGACTCCTGACTCGACTCGGACTCGTATTTTGTGACTTGTGAACGTCTCTGCTATACAGATGTGACTTGCAGATTCTGTCACTGCTGCTATAACTGCGACCTCTGCACCGAGACGCTGAATAACGGAGAGCAGTGCCTGACTCGATACTGTCCTCACGTCTCTGCCGGGTAAAAAGAAGTGGTTAGTAACTGCACACGTCTCACAGGGGGGCGTTTTAGCTACAGCACTTCTCAGTCAGGGTCTGGAGCAGCGGGGGAAACAAAACTGTACTAGGATACGACTGTATCGTCCTAATTCACCTCTGCACTCCGGCGACCTCTGCTGGTTTCTCGACACCCTCGATGCCCGAGAAGGGCCGTAGGCAACCACACGCCCCCTACAGCCACATTCGGCCCACAACACGCATCGTGGCGACAGTTTAGGGAAGGACCTTCACTGTTCCACCATGAGATTACTGACAAAACCTCACTTGATGCTTTCGGGATGAATTGGAATGGCAAAACACCTGACCTTGCAAATGCCAGTTTGACTAAACGGATAGCAAATGGAGGTGGGCACATTTTAATCTGACATGTGATTGGTTGTTTGGACAGCGGTTGTGGTTCTGGACCTGTGGAGGATGACGAACCCTGTAGCCCCTTGACGTGTCTGCTGAGCAGTAACTGCTACCAGAATATAAAAACAAACGCAGGTCCTACCTGAGGGTGAAGATCTCCACCGAGGACAGAGCCGACGCCACCAGGAAGGCGGACACCGTCTCTCTCTGCCTGATGGACCGGGACGGCACCATCACCACAAAGTTCCTGTCCAGCCGTAACTCCGAGAGGGGCTGGAGGAGGCGCACGCTCCCGATCCGCCGCATCGGCGTGGGTCCCGAGAAGTACCCCGCTGGACCCTGCGACTCCGACTGGACGCCGCCGGCCCTGCGAGAACTCTCGGCCTCGCACTCCCCGGACTCGCCCGACTGCACCATGTAGTAAAGCTCCACGGGCGTTCCTTCGGCCTGAGGCGCCCTCTGCCTGCCTGGCACCACGCTGGGCGGGCTGAACCAGCTGGGCAGCGGCTCCAGCTCCGCCACGCACAGACCCAGCTCCCCCTTCAGCCGACAGGCGCCTCGAACCTCCTGCGTCTCGTGGAAGGCGAACATCCGGATACAGGGGAGCCGGTCCACGGTGGTGTAGTCGTCCCAGTCCCGCCCCACCACGTAGAACAGGACCTGGACCTTCGGCCAGCTGGGGTGGACGCGCTCGGTCACCACGAAGGTCTGGACCTTCCAGTTGAACGTGAACAGGGACGAGGGCTGCGCCGACGACGTAGGCTGGTTGAAGATCCCCGGGTCGAGGAATTCCGCAGGGACGGCCTGCTGCGCGGAGAACGGTCCGTAGGTGGCGTTGACCACCGGCGTCCTCCTCGCCTGCTGGACGAAGAACATCTCGGTGCGCGCCTGGAAGCTGGAGTTCCTCATGATGTCCTGGTTAGCCTCCTTGAGGAAGAAGGCCAGATCCGCGTTCAGGACCCGATAGCGGACGGGCAGGTACGCTGGCACGCTGCCGGACCTTGGCAGACCTTCCTGCAGCGTCCGGCCATCTGTCACTGTCGAGGAGACAGAAAGAGACATCAATCAACTTTCCATTACAGCCGCGTCCTCTGTAGTAACACCTCTGACCCCGACCGGAACCGCGGCGGCACCTCTCCGAGCTCCGGACCCCGAGGTGTAAATAAACCTCTGCCCCCCCCGGCGCGGGCCTGCCGCCCCACTTTTCAAACCGGAGCTCTTTATCGAACCGGAGCAAAGTGCCCCCGATACCCGCTCTGATCGAGGGTCCTGAGAGACACCATCGATTTTGTGTCTGCGGGTCAGTAGAAGAGACGGGCGCAGGAGATTTAGGGAGGCGGCTGTGATTCTGACACCGGCACCAGGACCTGCACTATAGGGACAAAAGTATTGGGACACCCTTTCTAATATTAAATAAACATATTTCAGCCACAGCAGTTCCAGAGTCCTGCACAGAACCCTGAGCTCAGCCTCACTCAACAGCTCTGGGATGAACCGGAACACCGACTGAGACTTTCTCAACCAACAACAAGGAATGAACAGGCAAAGATGGGCAGTGGTTGCTTAGTGGCTAATGTACAGGACCAGTAACTGAAAGGTTGCTGGTTCAAGCCCCACATCTGCCAGGTTGCCACTTTTGGGCTCTTGAGCGAGGCCCTTAACCTTCAGTTGCTTGCAATGTACGAACTGCTAACAAATACAATTGTTGATTGTCTTTTGGCCTTTTGGAGTTCCAGCTTTGTGCCAACAGTTTAGGGAAGGACCTTTCCTGTTCCAGCATGAGTGAGCTCTATAAAGACGTGAAGAAAAGCTCAGTTTAAAGAAACAGAGCCCTCAACAGCTCTGGGATGAACCGGAACATTGACTGAGACTTTCTCGACCAACATCAGGGATTGAAAAGACACAAATTCCCACAGACACACTTTAAAATTTTGTGAGAAACTTCTTAGAGGAGCGGCTGCCGTTCTAGCCGAAAAACATCACGCTGAAGTCACTCGTTTGTAACCTGATGAGGCAAGAGAGCCTCAATTGAGGGTCTGAAGTAGTACGTCTGTGGGAATTTGTGCTCGTTTAGGTGATGGTTGATGTTAGTAGTACGTCTGTGGGAATTTGTGCTCGTTTAGGTGATGGTTGATGTTAGTAGTACGTCTGTGGGAATTTGTGCTCGTTTAGGTGATGGTTGATGTTAGTAGTACGTCTGTGGGGATTTGTGCTCATTTAGGTGATGGTTGGTGTTAGTAGTACGTCTGTGGGGATTTGTGCTCATTTAGGTGATGGTTGATGTTAGTAGTACGTCTGTGGGAATTTGTGCTCGTTTAGGTGATGGTTGATGTTAGTAGTACGTCTGTGGGGATTTGTGCTCGTTTAGGTGATGGTTGATGTTAGTAGTACGTCTGTGGGGATTTGTGCTCATTTAGGTGATGGTTGATGTTAGTAGTACGTCTGTGGGAATTTGTGCTCGTTTAGGTGATGGTTGATGTTAGTAGTACGTCTGTGGGAATTTGTGCTCGTTTAGGTGATGGTTGATGTTAGTAGTACGTCTGTGGGGATTTGTGCTCGTTTAGGTGATGGTTGGTGTTAGTAGTACGTCTGTGGGGATTTGTGCTCGTTTAGGTGATGGTTGATGTTAGTAGTACGTCTGTGGGGATTTGTGCTCGTTTAGGTGATGGTTGGTGTTAGTAGTACGTCTGTGGGGATTTGTGCTCATTTAGGTGATGGTTGATGTTAGTAGTACGTCTGTGGGAATTTGTCCTCGTTTAGGTGATGGTTGATGTTAGTAGTACGTCTGTGGGAATTTGTGCTCGTTCAGGTGATGGTTGGTGTTAGTAGTACGTCTGTGGGAATTTGTGCCCATTCAGTCAGTGGGGGGGTTGGGTGTGTTAGGGTTGAGTGGGCGCGGTGCAGAATAGAATCTACATCAATAATTGAGAGCGCTGGTTTCCGCCGCGTCGCCGGGACCCCCCGCGCTGCGCTGAAATATTTGCTGACAGCAGCGGAGGAGCGCGCGGCGCACGGAGCCCGGGGAGCTATTAGCTAATTTAAGAGCCGTAGCGCTGGCCGCGGGGAGTCTCGCACCGACTCTGAGCTAACGTAATTGGAGTGGCCTTGGATTAGCGCTCTCGCCGCCGGCTCAATAAAAATCTATATAATCTTACTGTAAGTGAGCGCGCGCGGGGGGAGTAGCGCTGGATAACCGCCAGGCGCTAAGCTAATGGCTAATAATGATCAGTCAGGACGATCTGACCGGACCGGATCCGGTACTGTTGAGGCGTACGCTATTCGGTCTCTGATCGATAGCAGCGTGCAGCGCTACTGATGACTAGCGGCGTACGTTAGCCTGTCTAAATAATAAATGATAAATAATCTGACGTTTTTATCGCGCGCTGACGGATTAGCTTCATCATCGCTGCGTACACGCTATACGCTACATGGTCCAAAGTATTCGGACGTCTATTACAATAGATGAAAAATAGAGGGTTTGAAGTGTGAATGTGGGGATTTGTGCCTGTTTTAGTGTTGGGATTGAAGTAGTACGTCTGTGGGAATTTGTGCTCGTTTAGCTGTTGGTTTAAAAGAGTATGTCTGTAGGGATTTGTGCCTGTTTAGCTGTTGGTTGAGGGTTTGAAGTAGTACGTCTGTGGGAATTTGTGCTCGTTTAGGTGTTGGTTTGAAGTAGTACGTCTGTGGGGATTTGTGCCTGATTAGGTGTTGACTGATGCATCTGACAATGATTTGGATCATTGATGGAGCTGACGCCCTCACAAGGGTTTGAAGTAGTACGTCTGTGGGGATTTGTGCCCGCTTAGGTGTTGGTTGATGTTAGTCAAGCCTGATGCACTTGCGAGGGTTTGATGTAGCACATCTGTGGGGATTTGTGCCCATTTAGGCAATTTTCTGCACAGGTTAAACCAACATCCTCCAACGTCTGAACGGGCACAAATTCCCACAGACGCACTACTTTAAACCCTCACGAGCGCGCCAGCTCCGTCTCTGATCCGAAACCCCGTCGATGCTGCGGAGACGGACGAGAAAATGAAAATCAGAAGCTCCGGAGGCGGCGGGAGCGACAGGCGTATCTCCCAGAATAAATTAGCCCGGCGTTCTGTTCCGCCGCTTAAATAAATAAATAATAAAGCACCGGCGCATTCACGCGGCTCATCGTTTCTCCTCCGGATATGAAACCCGTCTCGCCACAAACTCGTCTGCTTATTATTGAGGAGGTTTTAAAGCTCTGCGCCGACCCCGCCCGCGCCCGCGCCCCTGACAGTCGGAGAAAAACACTCCACAGACACGCTCCGATTATTCTGTTCACGTCACGCCGTCGCGCCAAATCGTCTCGTCACTAATTACCTCAATTAAGCCACGGCGGTGATTGTGAGCGTTCAGCACGCGGCACGGCCAAAAGTATCTGGACACCTGAACATCACCGCGCTGGACGTCCCGTTCCAAAACCGTTAGGGAAGGCTTTCAGCAAGATTCTGGAGTGCGTCTGTGGGAATTCCCTACCCTTCATTGATCTGTTGAATCATACAGGGTTAGTGTGACTGTACCTGGAACAGTGGTCTCCTGCCAAGGTCTGTAAAACAAGCCTATGTTTAGGTGTCCACATACTATATGACTGCCGGCTTTCTAGTCGATTTTCCACAGGATTCTGGAGTGTGTCTGTGGGAACTTCCTTCCCATTCATTCATTCATGTATTCATTCACTGTCCGTTTTCACCCCTGGTTTTTCATCCTGGTCAGGGTCACGGTGGGTCCAACTCAGTGGATCATACAGGGCTAGTGTGACTGCGACAGCATTAGACATTATCTGGAACAGTGGTCTCTTGCCAAGGGCTGTAAAACAATCTCATTTTCAGGATTCTAGAGTGTCTCTGTGAGAACTTCCTTCCCATTCATTCATTCATTGTCCATTTCACACCCCCCCTCTCCCATCCTGGTCAGGGTCGAGTCCGGTGGGAATCGAACCCAGGCCCTTCCTGTTGTGTGCCGCCCCTGTGCCCAGTTAGTCAGCAAGCATTCATGAGGTCAGACACCTGTGTTGGCTCACTGTTGACATTCTAATTCATCCCAGAGGTAAAAGAAAGAAGTAACACTCAAAGGTTTTCTGAAGCATAAAGCTGGTGACTTCTCTGTGCCCATAAAAACAAGGCTAGTGTGACAGTACCTACAGTATTAGAAGGTACCTGGAACAGTGGTCTCTTTCCAAGGGCTGTAAAACTAGCTGATATTCAGGTGTCCACATATTTTTGGCCGTATTTTGTGCCAACTGCCAGCGTAGTTTTTCTAGTCATCTATCCACAAGGTTCTGGAGTGTGTCTGTGGGAATTTCTTGCCCATTCATTCATTCATTGTCCCTTTTCACCCTCGCTTCATCCTGGTCAGGGTCGCAGTGGGAACGGGACCCACCGAATCGAACCCAGGTCCTTCTTGCCACCCGTGTGCCCAGTCAACAAGCCCGGCTCATTGTCAACGTTCTAATTCATCCCAGAGGTAAAAGAAAAGGAGAAACACGCAAGGTTTTCTAAAGCATCTGCTGGATCAAAAGTGCTTATAACTGACTAAAGCTGGTGACTTCTCTGTGCCCGTAAAAACTGAGGATATTAGAAAGGGCAATTCGGTGCGCTAAAGCCTGGTGGAGCATCGTTCTCCCCACCACCTCCCCGTCTCCACAAATTAATGCTCTAAAGCATGGTCAGGATCACGGTGTGTCTGGTTCCACCACGAGAGTTCTTTAAACCGAATGGGCACAAATTCCCACAGACGTTCCCATATTTCTGACATCACGTCTGCTGGTTTGATTTGATGAGAAAAAAAGCAGGAGGTTTAACCGGGAGTCCCAGAGGGCCGAGAACACGACAGTGTTTATAATGGAGCCTCGAGGGGAGAGAAATACTGAGGGGACCAAAAAAAATTAGGACACGATACAGAAATACTCAACAAGAAAAAACTATTAACAAAGTCGCTGTGTCTGATTTATTCTGCATCTAATAACGAGCGTCTGATCCAGTCTCATTCATTCATTCTTTCATTTATTCACTCATTCATTCATTCTTTCATTCATTCTTTCATTTATTCTTTCATTCATTCTTTCATTTATTCATTCTTTCATTCATTCTTTCATTTATTCTTTCATTTATTCACTCATTTATTCACTCATTCATTTATTCACTCATTCATTTATTCACTCAACTCATTCTTTTACTCATTCTTTCATTCACTCATTCATTTATTCACTCAACTCATTCTTTTACTCATTCTTTCATTCATTCATTCACTCATTCATTTATTCACTCAACTCATTCTTTTACTCATTCTTTTATTCATTCATTCACTCATTCATTTATTCACTCAACTCATTCTTTTACTCATTCTTTCATTCATTCATTCACTCATTCATTCACTCATTCATTTATTCACTCAACTCATTCTTTTACTCATTCTTTCATTCACTCATTCATTTATTCACTCAACTCATTCTTTTACTCATTCTTTCATTCATTCATTCACTCATTCATTTATTCACTCAACTCATTCTTTTACTCATTCTTTTATTCATTCATTCACTCATTCATTTATTCACTCAACTCATTCTTTTACTCATTCTTTCATTCATTCATTCACTCATTCATTCACTCATTCATTTATTCACTCAACTCATTCTTTTACTCATTCTTTCATTCACTCATTCATTTATTCACTCAACTCATTCTTTTACTCATTCTTTTATTCATTCATTCACTCATTCATTCACTCATTCATTTATTCACTCAACTCATTCTTTTACTCATTCTTTCATTCATTCATTCACTCATTCATTCACTCATTCACTCATTTATTTACTCAACTCATTCTTTCATTCATTCTTTCATTTATTCACTCATTCATTCATTCATTCATTCTTTCATTCATTCTTTCATTTATTCACTCATTCTTTCATTCATTCACTCACTCATTCATTCATTCATTCTTTCACTAATTTTATTAATGTAATTTATTAATTCATTCTTTCATTCATTCTTTCATTCACTCACTCTCATTCATTCGTTCACTCATTCATTCCCTCATTCATTTATTCACTCAACTCATTCTTTTACTCATTCTTTCATTCACTCATTCATTCACTCATTCATTCACTCATTCACTCATTCATTCACTCATTCACTCATTTATTCACTCAACTCAATCTTTCATTCACTCATTTATTCATTCACTCATTCCCTCACTCATTCATTCATTCATTCTTTCATTCACTCTCATTCATTCACTAATTTTATTAATGTCATTTATTCATTCATTCTTTCATTCACTCTCATTCATTCACTAATTTTATTAATGTAATTTATTCATTCATTCTTTCATTCATTCTTTCATTCACTCACTCACTCTCATTCATTCACTCATTCATTCACTCATTCATTTATTCACTCAACTCATTCTTTTACTCATTCTTTCATTCATTCTTTCACTCATTCATTCACTCATTTATTCACTCATTCATTCACTCATTTATTCACTCAACTCATTCTTTCACTCACTCATTTATTCATTCATTCATTCACTCACTCACTCATTCATTCTTTCATTCATTCACTCACTCATTCATTCACAAATTTTATTAATGTCATTTATTCATTCATTCTTTCATTCATTCTTTCATTCACTCACTCACTCACATTCATTCACTCTCTCACTCACTCATTCTATTAATGTCATTTATATCACTCATTTAAATCACTTAAATCATTTACTCATTCATTAATTTATTTAATCATTCAATTAATCATTTATTTATTCACTCATTCCATCAATGTCATTTATTTATTCAGTTTATCATCCAATCATTCGTTCATTCATTCAATTAATCATTTATTCATACATTCAACAATTTATTCACTCACTCATTCATGTTCATCACTCAAGCATTCATTAATTTATCCATTAATTCATTCACTCATCATTCACTCACTCATTCTCAGTCATTCATCCATTCATTCACTCATTTAATTCACTCACTCTCTCATCCATTCATTCATGTATTCACAATCCGTCACTCAATAATTCATTTAATGATTTATTTACTCATTTGTTCAGGCGTTCATTCTGTCTGTTGTGCTAGTGCTTTATCCTGGTCAGGGTCGCAGTGGGTCCAGTTCATTGAGCAAATGACAGGAAACACCTCAGACAGGTCACAAGTACCCCACAGTTAAGAAATAAAACAAGAGCAGAACCTTCAGTAATAATTCAGAGGAGCTGCGTGTGCACACGAAAGATCCAGGACCAAACACTGTAAAGTGCGGTGGTGGGAGCATCATGATCGGCACAGAGCTGCTTCTGTACGAACAGCACCGGAGAATCACGCACCATCGAAGGAAACATGAATCTGGATCTAACAAGAAGATCTGGAGACGGTTCCGCATGGTTCTAACCAACCTCCAGATCTTCTGGGTCCATCAGAGGGGCCCTGGGGCCACTGGGACTCAGATACGACTCGCTAGAGGAATGAAGAGGATTCGTACTGAAGATTATGGAACCTATACGGGGGGAACGTCTGTTCCTCCTGTGGACATCCCAAAAAATCCACGAACCTTCTCGTGTGTTGTGGGGTGCGAGGCTGAACGTGTAGAATTTGGGTTTAACTCTAATAAATGAGATGAACTCGGGGTCTCCAGCATCTCGGGTTCGATCCTCGGGCCGCCGCCGCCTCTCCAGCTTCATTTCAGAGCGAATCGTTTTCCATCAGCGTCCCGCGGCCCCTGAAGACTCGGTAAGTACCGGCGTCGGAGCAGATCCAGATAATCACCGCACGCTGGCCCAGCTTCTGCTGAGAAAAAGGCTTTTTTTCGACAGGAGTCCCCCCCCACACACACACCCCTCTCCACCCCCGCCCCCCCCTCGCCACACCCCCACACCGTCGACTTTATTGCGAGCCATAAACCAAGGCACTGCCTCGTAAAAAGTCTGCGTATCGGCATGCAGCCCTCTGAAAACCTGTCTCCTGATGGAACATCAATCCCACGTGAATTACCGAGGAAAAGCAAACCAAGGTCGCCGGCCAGAGCGCCGTCCACTAAATACTCAAACCAGAGCATGAGGACGTCCTACCACCGGGTCAAAAGTATGTGGACGCCTGGTTATGATGCCTGGAATAATAATCCTTTTACAGCTAAAACAGCCTCCACTTCTGAATAAATAAAGGAAATAATAATAATAACAAAATAATTACAAATACAAATAATACAAAAAAATAAAAATGGATTTGTAATAAAAAATTATAATAATAAATAAATAAAATTAATACCAATGGCATTTAATCAATTAATAACAATAAGGACAATTTCTAAAAAAATTATAATAATAAAATCAAATCAATACTACTAATAAAAATTATAATAATAAAATGAAAAATAAAATAAAAGATAATAATGATAATATTTAATTAATAATAATAATAATAAAGTATAAATGATAATAAAACAATAATAAAAATAAAATCAATACAAATAATAATAATCATAATAACAATAATAATATAATTAATAATAATAAAATAAAGATAAAATTAACTAATAATAAAGAAATAAGTCAAAGTAAATAATAATAAAATAACAAAAATAAAATAATACAAAAATGAACAAAATAAAATTAAAACTAATAATTATAATAAAATAATTCATATTAAAAATAATAATAATAAATAAATAATATCACTAATATTAATAATAATAATAATAATGATTGATGATGATGATGATGATAATAATAATAATAATAATAATAATAATTAAAAAAAAAAGATACAAGACTGTGTTGAACTGTGTCTGCAGGAATTTGTGCACCTTCAACCAAAAGAGCTTTTAAAACAGAGGTCATTTAGAAACTGGACGAGGACGCCTGGCTTGTGTGCAATGTTCCAATTCATCCCAAAGGTGTTTAGGGCTCAGGAAAACATTTGTGCCAGTTCAGTAATACAAATGATGGAGAAAGCCTCAGTTGACATTCCAGTTCATTCCAGAGCTGTCGACGTGATTTTGGGTCATAACCGAAGCCCAGAGCGATACAGAATTCCACAGGAGTCTCTGTGACCCGTAACTGTACCCACATAATTGATTTGGTCCAGTCAGGAGGGGCGTGTACGTACCTTCGCCGTGCCTGAGGGGGGTTTGTCGTAGTTAAATGATTGATCATGCTAGCGTGCAGCAGGCCGCCGCCGGCGCTGCGCTGTAATATCGGCGTCTGTAGGTGTTTCATATAAAACTGAATCTGTTCACACGCGGCTGTAATCAGATTAAACCCGCTTCACTGTGCCAGCGCCTCGGGCACATCATTAACTATTTATTTGACTGATATTAATTATGCGTTCAGTCGTAAACGTGTCGGGTTTTAGGGAAACACGCTGGTGTGGCGTAAACCTGAGGAGATCTGCCCCCACCGCCGCCGCCCCCACTGGGATAATTCAGGGGCGGAATTAGACGCTAAGATATTTCTCGTATGATCGCGATCGCTCCGTCACAGCGCCCCGTATTCCTCCATTTATTCATCCCTTATACTAGAACCTTCCATTAGACAGTGGAAAGGTGGTGGCATCGTGTTGGTAAGTTGGTGCCTGACTGGCACCACAAGGAGCAGAAAAAGATTTAGAAGTGGTTTGGTACTGCCAGATTCTTACCAGCTAATAAAACCCTCATAATTCTATCACTCTCAAGAGTTGGGGGGCAGAGGGGGCACCAAAGCTGAACCTCCTACCCAAGTACCTAATACGTGGGCGTGCCAGTAACTTAAAAAATGTGGCAATGTGGCAGGTCTGCTTATGAAATCTGGGCGTGGCCCTGCACGAGGGTGTGAAAAATAAAATAATAAATAATAATGAAAATATTTGATTAATTAATTAATAAATAATAATAATAATGACAATGTATAAATAATAAAAAAATAATAAAATAACAATGAAAATAAATAAAAATGATAATTATTAAATAATAATAATAATAAAATAACAAAAAAATCATCTCAAACGTTCCTTCACACTGGGTCTTTGTGCACGGCTCGTCCAAACTCAAACCAAAGCATTCATTTATTCAATGTGTGTTTTACCAGCGCTTTATCCTGGTCAAGGTAAACACCAAGGACAGGTCACCAGTCCATCACAGGGCAAACTCACCCGGGAAACTGAAGCACCTGTAGGAAACCCACACAGACATGGGGAGAACATGCAAACTCCACACAGAAAGGATCCAGATCAGCTCCACCTGGGAATCAAACCTAGAACCTTCTCACTGTGAGGTGACAGTGCTACCCATTGAGCTGCCAAAACCTGTGAGCTCCACGTTTACAGGAGGCGTCCACATACTTTCTGCTCGGTAGCGGTTGTTGTGCACGATTACGTACAAATACGAGTCTAATGGAGCCGAACGTGATGCTAATTAAGAAGTGGGCGCGATGGCGGCGGAGAGCTACGGGTCTCGGCTCGGCCCACACTGACCGGAGCGGCGTTTATGTGATCGGGCTTCATTAGGAGGGCGATGCTGGCGACGCGGGCGAGCGCTTTTATAAGGGTAATGATGTTAAATTAGCTTCATTTCAGCTTTTTATTTATTTTATTTTCGGTGCGTTTGGGTTTCGGAGTGAACAGGAGGGAGTCGTGCACCGCCGGCGGCGAAACTGATCAACACTCACGCCGAGCCGCGATAAATACCCACAATTATCAAATCTCACCTATAATTTTACAGACTGGCGTAAACGCTGAACTTTCTCCGCTCTGAATCACAATAACGACGTTTATAACCGCCATTATCAGCGCTGACGTTCTTCTGATGTTTCTTCAGTTCTTTAGAAAATCCTCCTCACGCTCACAAACATCCTGACCTTTAAAGTTAATACATGGAAATGAGCTCCATTATTGTGATGCGTCTGGCCGGGGGGCGGGACGGCCGACAGCCTGTGTAGGGATCAGCTTGTTTAGGTGGATGTGTCAGTGCGCTCTCGGTGCAGGTCCTAAACCTGGAGATACAGCGACCGCTGTGTGATCTTTCTCTAAGAAGGAGCTTCTGACAAGATCTTGAGGTGTGTCTGTGTGTGGGAATTTGTGCCCATTCAGTCAATGTTCTGGTTCATCCCAGAGTTCATGCTGGAACGGAGAGGGTCCTTCCCTAAACTGTTTCTACAAAGCTGGAAGCCTGATCATGAGCTCGGTATTAAAACAGAGCGAACAGCCACAATACAAGACACAAGTACATCCGTGTCTGTGGGAATCTGTGCCCATTCAGTCCGAAGATGAGCTTTATTTCATACTGGAACCATACAGGGCCTTCCCTAAACTGCTGCCGCAAAGTCAGAGACCCGTTCTTTTATTTTATATGATTGATTTTATTCATTCAGTCGAAAGACAGCATTTGCATTTCAGTTGGAGTTCCGGTTCATCCCAGAGCTGATGAGTGGGGCTCTGTTTCTTCACGACTTTATAGAGCTCGCTCATGTTGGAACAGAAAAGGTCCTTCCCTAAACTGTTGCTGCAAAGTTAAAAGCACATTATTTTCTTTGTATGATTTATTACACCTGTTAGTAACTGTTAAGGCTGAAGCGGACAAGTTTAAAAATTAGAAGGGGGCATCCCGTAGGCGGGTCCAGTAATCAGAAGGTTGCCGGTTCAGGCCTCACCACTGCCAGGTTGCCTGTTATCACTGTTGGGCCCTTGAGCAAGGCCCTTAACCCTCAATTGCTTAGACAGTATATCGTCACGGAAGTCGCTTTGGATAAAAGTGTCAGCTTAATGCTGAAAATTTAAATGTCCCAATACTTTTGTACTTTATCCAAAGCAACTTTAACAATTGATGGTTAAGACAGGAGTGGGGCTCAAACTGACACCTTTTGATAACTAGTCCGAAACCTTAACCACTAAGCTACCACCGCACTATAGTACATACAGACCAGATAAAGAGTGTTGGGTCAAGACGGGCATCCGAGGTAAAAACTGGTATGATGACTGAATGCCCTGTGGCGCCCCCTATATATAAACACAGGAACAGGAAATAGAATCATTCATTCAGGGGTCTGTGTGATAACTTAGCTCTCTCTACACACACACATATCCCATCATTCCTCACTCCCGAGAAGAGGGCGTGTCTAAATCCTTAGATCTCTTAAAATGCTCCTACTGAGGCGCCTTAATTCTGAATCAGGTAGGTAGTGGGGAGTAGGGAGCAGGGCGGGTCACTATGATTCGAGATGGACCCTAATTGGCCAGTGGAATGAATTCTGGGATCTGGTTGCTACTGACGCTCCCGCGATGGTTCGGCTTGGTCCAGAACCAGTTGGGGTCACATCCAGACTGAGACGTGTTTATTATTAAACAGGTTTATTCGTGCGCGTGATGAAGAGAGAAAAATAAAGAAATAAATAAATGAATAAATTTTCTCCTGAACGGACGCCGCTCAGTTAATTAAGATGAAACGATTCGATTGTGCGAACGCCGAGCCCGGATCGAGCCTGGCGGCGGCGCCCGCTCTGATTGGACGCCGGCGGAGGCACCGGGCCGAGGTTCCACCGCCGGGCGACGCTCCCGTTTTCAATTACACACCCGAGCGCGGCTCTAAGTACCGGCGCCGGCTCATCTGCATGATTGAAATATAATTACGGCGTGATTAAAACGTCGCTCCGGCGTCTCTGTTACTACAACCGCCGCATGTTTGCTCTCTCCTGCTGCGCTGCTGCATTCATTCACTTACAAACAGAAAGAATTTCAAATGAATCTGCACACCGAGGTCATTTAATAATATAAATAAATAAATCAATAAATGAAACTACAGGTGAAATTTGTCATTATTTTCTAACGTGGCACTTTAACATCGGGTTCGAACCGCAACGCCTGAGGACGTCAATTCAGAACAACACAACTGATCCACAACTGATGCTGTCATAGTTGGAATGAACGGGCACAAATTCCCACAGTCTTGTGAGAAGCTTCTCAGAAGAGCGGCTGTTCTAGCTGAAAATATCCCACAGGGGGCGCTCACACTCACGTGTCCAAATACTTTCAGCCATATAGTGCATGTAGGAGCAAGTTTCATGACCTTGACCTGTCTGGTCGCTGTTGCACTGGACACGACTCAGTAACGCCACCCAGCCTCCCTCAGTAAGATATACCATGACTGACTGATTCAGCGTCCCACCGTAATGAGACCAGTTGTGGTTTTCCGCCGGCGCAGCACTGTACACACTTTAACGTCAGGTTCGATCCTCAGCGCTTGAGGACGTCGATTCAGAACAACACTAACAACTGATCCACCTCACTGCTTTCTCTAAATTTGGTGGCTGCAACTCTGTATTCAGTTTTCCTCCCAATTTAGTCGTATCCAATTCCCCGATTTCATTTCTCTTCCCATCTACTGCTGCAGACCTCCAGTCCTGACTAAAACACGCCCCCTCCGACATGTGTGCAGTACAGACCGCTTCTTTTCACCCGCACTAGCTAGGTTCATACGGAGATCCGTATGGCGCACGGAGAGTCACACACCGATATTCGTTTTAATAATAAAAATAAATAAATAAATAAATAAAACTAACTAGTGGTTAAATCCTTCATTATTATTTTCTAACGTGGCACTTTAACGTCGGGTTCGAACCTCGGCACTTGGAGACGTCGACTAATTTAGTCATATCCGACTCCCTGATATAATTTCTCTTTACTGCTGCAGACCTCCACTCCTGTCCTGACCAAGAAGGGTCGTGACTAACTAGTACCGCTTCTTTTCACCTGCAGCAGATGGGTTCATACGGAGATCCGTATCGCGCATGGAGAATCACAGTTAGGCACCGATCTCCATTATCCCTCGTCTCTGTGCAGCATCTCAATCAGCCAGCAGAGGGCGTAACTGCAGCACTCATGAGGAATCCCCTACGACACCTTCCCTTTAAATGAGCCAATCGTTGTCACCCGAAAGGTCCGGCTTTTTTTTGTTTACGTTTTTAATACGATGAGCCGCGATGGAGCTTCACCTCGGCGTAAACGAGACGAAGGAAAGCTTTTAATTAGATGTTAACGAGAACGACCTCTGAGCCCTTCCAGCCGCAGTGAATATTAGCTTATTATCCTTTAATAAGACCATAAGAACTCGTCTGTTTAATTGAAAGCGCGTATCGAAGGGGCGCGGCCAGCGGCGGGTACAGCGGGCGCCGAGCTACCTGCTCTTTTGACGTATCGAGGTTCCTCGAAACCTCCCGAGACTTTCGATCAGCTCCGTCCTTTTGTTCTTCTCCTGCCTGTCGGATTCGTTTCTCCTGGTGCCCGGGAGAGCCGGTGTCACCCGCTCGCCAGGCAGAGCTGGCATGTCGTTCACGCCTGGCGGAGCTCGGAATGCAAGCGGCTCTCGTGGTGAAGAGATGATCACATAGTTCACGGCAGGATGAAGAAACCCTCACGTCGCACGGAGCTCGCGTGCAGGAGCTCTACAGACTCTTCTGATTTAAAAGAGGGGAGCCAGGATAGGCTGTCAGCTCTCTACTGCTGCAACAGCGCCTCCTACTGTCTGTGCACCTGCACAAGCGGTGGATGAATATCTCAGACCACCGTCCTAGTCTGAGCTTCTCCTTGGCCAGCATGGATGGCATGCATGAGCCAGACTTCAAAGAGGGGAACCGAACACGCCTAAATGATGCTGAGACTGAACACAAGACACAGAGTCCTGAGCCCCACAGGGGGCGCTCACGCTCAGGTGTCCAAATACTTTTGACCATGTAGTGCATGTAGGAGCAACTTTCATGACCTTGACCAGACACTAGGTGTCGCTGCTGCTGTGGAAACGACTCAGTAATGCCACCCAGCCTCCCTCAGTAAGGTATACCATGACTGACTGATTCAGCGTCCCGCCGTAACGAGGCCAGTCGTGGTTTTCCGCCGCAGCGCAGCTCCGTACACACGCTACGTGTCACTAAGATTAAGATAATAAAGCCGCTGAAGCCGTTATTGCTAACCCGAACCGGAGCAGCGTGCACTTTTCTCCCCGCTGCTTTCCCCCCCCCAATTACCGCGTGTCTTTATGGCCGTGACGGCATCCGGCGGAACAGCTGTCGAGCGCACGCGCGGCGCGTTTACATTCCCACCGCAGACGCCACGCTTATGCTACAGGAAAATCCGTTAGCCTTGTAAATCACAGCGGGAACCAGAAGCACTGAATCAGCCGCGGATTTTTGCTTAGCATTCGTGCGACGACCGCGGACTAATTTTAGCGCCTGTCAGACACACGCGAGTGAGATTGCGTAGATTTCGTACATGAAAGATGCAGCGTAGGACTTCCGGCTACGACGATTAGCTAGCGTTTCCCGAGCGACACGGACGGACCGGCGGCGCGGAATTTTGATCATGTGACCTCGTTATTTCAACATGTCCATAAACGTGCGATCAGAAACAGAAGAGTCTTTAAGCAACGTCTGGTGAGGCAGGTAATGAGGCCACTGCTTGTGCTGGTCAGGGTCACAGTGTGCGCAGTTACCATGCATTTGCCAGGAGCGATGCGGTAACACACCCTGAACAGGATGCCAATCCATCGCGTCTTTAGAAACAGTTGATCGTGTCACAATGCCGACGTCCGATCGACCACACCGAGGATTCGAACCCTGGACCCCAGCGGCAGTGGATCACAGTCTGACCTGGACGGACGGGGGTCATGGGTTCGGCACAGAGGGGCAGAAACGGGTCGAGGGTAAATAACGATGCACTAAGCATGGGGAACTAAAGGGAACCAAGAGGAAATGGGACGGAACCACTGCGACGCTTTATTTGCCGACTGTGGTGCAGTGAGGTTGGCACAGGGTTGTGGGTTGGCACTGGAGGATGGGGGGTGGTTTGGGTAGAGATGGACGGAGGAAAAGAGCCCAGAATTGAAACGTGGTGGGTTTAAAATCAGAAGAACATCCAGGTAAAGGTGGACATGTTCCCGTCATTTCTCCGAGCATCGTTTCTGAGGCGACGCTGATCCAATTAGACCTAACGAACCACATCACGTCATTAAGATTTTGCAAGACTTTGCCCATCATGCCAAGGTTTTTCTGGTTAGTTTTGGACTTCCCTCATAATGCCCGTCTGAGGTGGAACTCGGCTGGGGTTCAATTACAGAACCGTGTCCTTCTGCACTGCCAAATACGGCCGGCACAAATGACCGACAGTCAGTTATTATTGCCTCATTAAACATAAACTGGCTCCAGATGGACGTGTTTCTATTCATTATGGTTTCTCTCTCACAGATTTGCCTTCTCCTCTGTTGGCGACCTGTTTTGCCGGTTTTCTGCTGGCGTATGACTCCAGTAAACTTGGCGGCACTTCTCAATCATCGTAAGGCCCTTTTTTCGGAGCGGGCCCCACGTTTGGACCCACACTTGGCACAAGATGCTTCTTCTAGGTTTCCAGTTTGTTTTCTTTCCTAGTTTTTTTTGAGAATCTACTGGTTCAGTTACTGGACTCGTGATCAGAGGGTAAATGGTTTAAATCCCACCATTGTCAAGTTGCCCCTGATGGGCCCCTGAGAAAGGCCTCTAACGCTTCAATTCTAAGTGCTGTAAATGTAAATTATTTACAGGTGTATAAAACAGGTTCAGTTCTCAGTGGTGCTATCAGCCAGCCGGACATTTATACAGACACGACGGGATATGTTTGACGGGTGTGACCCTGCGATGATATGCAACAGTTTAGGGAAGGTGCTCTGCGGTTGCAGCATGCCTGAGCCCCCGTGCACAACAAACCCGCCCGACCTCCAGCAGCTAAACATCAAACAGCATGAATGAACATAAACGTCTTCACCTCCGACCACGCCCAAAAATAAAGACCTCCCACATCTGGAGTATTCATCAGCAAATTCACCAAAGATTCAGATCAAAAACTCATGATATAAACGGGAGATGGGGGGACTGGTGAGGGACAGGGGACTAGTGAAGGACGGGGGGACTGGTGAAGAGACGGGGACTGGTAAGTGACTGGTGAAGAGACGGGGACTGGTGAGGGACTGGTGAAGGACGGGGGATAGGTGAGGGACTGGTGAGAGATGGGGGGACGGGTGAGAGAGGGGGGGACTGGTGAGGGACGGGGGACTGGTGAGAGACGGGGGGGACTGGTGAGGGACTGGTGAGAGATGGGGGGACGGGTGAGAGGGGGGGGACTGGTGAGGGACTGGGGGACTGGTGAGAGACGGGGGGACTGGTGAGGGACGGGGAAGACGAGGTGAGCGCTGATCCCTCCTCCACACTCCTGATTCCTACCACAGTAACACTGCTGCTCAACTGAATAATGATCGCTTAGTGACTGTGTTTGTTCAGACCCCTGCTGAGCGCCGCCCATCACACTGGCACCGTGTATGTGTGTGATGGTGAGCGTGTGTGAGCGTGTGTGTGTGTGTGTGTGTGTGTGTGTGTGTGTAAGCGTTCGGGACTCACTGAGCCGTGAGCTTTTGTATTTATTTATAAGAACCTGCAGAAGTTTTTCTGTTACTGAATGAGACCTGAAACGTTTTTATTTATTAAACATCTTCAGAGCCAAAAAATCTTTTATTATTATTATTATATTTATTAATATTATTATTATTATTATTATTATTATATTTATTATTATATTATTTATTATTATTATTATATTTATTATTATTATTATTATTATTATTATTATATTTATTGTTATTATTATATTTATTATAATTATTATTATATTTATTATTATTATTATATTTATTTATTATTATTATTTTATTATTATATTTATTATTATTGTAATTGTTATTATTATATTTATTATTAATAATAATATTAAATGTAATTAATTTTATTATTAATTATTTACTTTTAGTTTGTTTACTGGAGTTGGAGGCAGTGGAGGTGTTTGTTGGAGGTGTTTGAGGCGGTGGAGGTGTTTGTTAGACTGGTGTTGGAGGTGTTGGGGTGTTTGTTGGAGGTGTTTGTTAGACTGGTGTTGGAGGTGTTGGGGTGTTTGTTGGAGGTGTTTGTTAGACTGGTGTTGGAGGTGTTGGGGTGTTTGTTGGAGGTGTTGGAGGTGTTTGTTAGACTGGTGTTGGAGGTGTTGGGGTGTTTGTTGGAGGTGTTGGAGGTGTTTGTTGGAGGTGTTGGAGGTGTTTGTTGGAGGAGTTGTTTGGACTGGTGTTGGAGGTGTTTGTTGGAGGTGTTGGAGGTGTTTGTTGGAGGAGTTTTTTGGACTGGTGTTGGAAGTGTTTATTGGAGGTGTTGGAGGTGTTTGTTGGAGGTGTTGGACGTGTTTGTTGGAGGAGTTGTTTGGACTGGTGTTGGAGGTGTTTATTGGAGGTGTTGGAGGTGTTTGTTGGAGTTGTTTGGACTGGTGTTGGAGGTGTTTGTTGGAGGTGGTGAAGGTGTTTGTTGGAGGTGTTGGAGGTGTTTGTTGGAGGAGTTGTTTGGACTGGTGTTGGAGGTGTTTATTGGAGGTGTTGGAGGTGTTTGTTGGAGGAGTTGTTTGGACTGGTGTTGGAGGTGTTTGTTGGAGGTGGTGGAGGTGTTTGTTGGAGGTGTTGGTTGGAGGAGTTGTTTGGACTGGTGTTGGAGGTGTTTATTGGAGGTGTTGGAGGTGTTTGTTGGAGGAGTTGTTTGGACTGGTGTTGGAGGTGTTTAGTAAGGGTGGTGGAGGTGTTGGAGGTGTTTGTTGGAGGTGGTGGAGGTGTTTGAGCCGGTGTTTGGTGGATCTCGGGTGCAGTACTGAGGACAGTGATTACGGTTGCTGTGGTAGCTGCAGATCAGTGAGAGTGAGACAGGCGGCTCTTGTAATCTTTCTTAATGGGCTCATTGTATGTGAGTGTGTTTGGGGTAATGACTCTACACTCCCCCCCCACACACACACCCTGCGCCCCCGCCCAAATCTTCCCTGATTCATGCTCACAGGGCAGACAGGGGCGCTTCTGTCACCCGCCGAGTCCGACTGCTCTTACAGAACAGGTGCAACCATAAACCCCGTCTAATGCACCGACCTGCACATCAGTCCTGAACGAAAACATCAGCGCCCCCTTACTGTTCAGCTCTGTTACTGCACCTCCATCACACTGAACCATCTCAGACCAAACAAATCATCATAATACACCAAGAGAACTACAGGAGAAAACACATTTTATTAAACTAAACACTTGTTCTGCATTACACCCAGACCAACCGCAACCCTGACCAGGATCATTCAAATTATTCAGCAAAATATACAGTTTAGGGAAGGTCCTTTCCTGTTCCAGCATGATTGTTGGAGGTGGTAGAGATGTCTTCTTAAGCAGTGGTGTTTTGGGGGGGGGGGGGGGGGGGGTTAACTGGGTGGACAGACAGAGGAACGGAGGAAATGATATTTATGTTAAAGTGGAGCGTGGGGTCAAAGGTCCCTCCAGGACTGCGTATGTGAGGAGACGGCGTCACCAGGAGCTCGTCAATATTATAAAATTCTAATAAAAAAGATAAAAAATGATTCTATTTCTTACAAATGTTTTACTGAACGTTATCAAACCACCGAGGAATGACGCAGACAGACCAGAACGATTCAGGAACATAAAAAACTGGTGCAGGATTTTCCAAAACCTGCTCACAATGTCACAGGAATTAAATAAATAAAAATGATTGATTTTTAATGAACGGCAGGAATGAGCTGATTTGTGTAAATCCTGAGATTCATGATCAGTCACCGAGCCTCCTGATTGCTTCCTCTCTGACGGCTGTAAAACCACGCCGACGTTCACCAATCATCATGCCGTTACCACCCCGTTACCACCCCGGTGTCACTAATGTGCTGAGGAAGCGCCGCCACCCAGGTATGCACCGGGCCCAACAGAGGCTCCACACCAGCCCCCCGGCGGCCCCTGGGAACCTTCCTGAATTATTAAAGCACAGAACGCTTTCAGGACCTGGACTGGGACCGTCAGAGTCAGGCGGGGAAAGGAAAAGCAACAGAAAAAGGGTTATTTAGGGAAGGTTCAGGGGCACGGGATGACCCTCAGCTGTGGGTAAAGATCCAGTAAAAAAATCCAGTTCTGGTTCTGTTCGATACAAAAATGATTTATGAGCTTAATAAAAGACTCTTGTTAGTATTTTATTCTTAGAGTCTTTAATCCAAAACCTTTTATCCTAGGAGACAGGAGTCCTGGGATGCAATCCAAGCCTTGAGGGGACTTGCTCAGGGGCCCAACAGTAGGAGAAATGTGAGGACGGGGATTAAACCCGGAGTCTGATCGGTACTGTAGAACCAGAACCTCTGATCCAGCTTCGACATGCAAGTTCACATTCATTTATTCATTCATTCATTCATTCACTGTCTGTTTAACTACCGCTTTATCCTGGTCAGGGTCTCGGTGGGTCTGATTCATTGGTCCAAAGGCTGGAAACACCCTGGACAGGTTGCCCTTCTATCACACACACACACACACACACACACACACACATATATATACTTAGTGTAATAACTCACTCACTCACTTTCTTAACCGCTTATCCAATCAGGGTCGAGCGGGGTGCTGGAGCCTATCCCAGCTTTTCAATGGGTGCAAGGCACACAGTAACACCCTGGACGGGGCGCCAGTCCATCGCAGGGCACACACACACACACACAAGCATACTCACACACACACTCACCTACAGGGCAATTCAGTGTCTCCAGTTAACCTGACTGCATGTTTTTGGACTGTGGGAGGAAACTGGAGCTCCCGGAGGAAACCCACACAGAATCGAACCCAGGACCTTCTTGCTGTGAGGTGACAGTGCTACCCACCGTGCCACCATGCCGCCCTAGTGTAATAACTAGCAGCTTTAATCGTCCCAACTGCATGTTTTTGTACTGTGCAAGGAAACTCACACAGACACAGAGAGAACATGCAAAACTCCACACAGAAAGGACCCTGGGGAACTGAACCCTGTGAAGTGATTGCACTACCCGCTGCGCCACAGTGCAATTCAATTCAGCTTTTTTTGCCATGCTGGTACAGAATAATGAAACGCTGTCGAGCCTCTCTGTGCAGCGACAAAGAAATATTAAGAAGCTTTAAGAAACTCCACACACACGCACACGCACACACACACACATACATACACACACACTCTCTCACACACCAAATCCCTCTCATACACAGGTACACAGGTACACACACACTCACATACACACACAGACACTTACACACACACTTACACACACACTTACACACACACCAAACCCCTCTCATACACAGGTACACAGACACACACACACACTCTCTCTCACATACACACACTTACACACACACTTACACACACACCAAACCCCTCTCATACACAAGTACACAGGTACACACACACACACTCTCTCTCACATACACACACAGACACACACACTCACACACCAAACCCCTCTCATACACAGACACACACACACACACACACATACACTCTCTCTCTCACACACTCACACACTCACACACTCACACATACACTCTCTCTCTCTCACACACTCACACACTCACACACTCACACACACAGACACACAGACACACACTCACACATACATACACACAGACACACACACACACTCACACATACATATACACACAGACACACACTCACACAGACACACACACTCACACACACCAAACCCCTCTCATACACAGGTACACACACAGTAATCACAGTATATACTCGAGGTGGGATTTTCATATATGCTCACAATGCCTCCTCGTGCTTTAAATTATGGGGGTATTAAAGGGGTATTAAAGGGGTATTTAAAGTTAACCCCCCTCCCCAATTGTCACATATACAGACTCCTCTCACCGGGTGTGGGTCATTTTAGGATCAGTGTGTGTTCCCATCAGGTATGAAGATGGCAGGAATGTTTGAGAATAGCAGGATAACTGGCATGGTGCGTGGACTAAATGTGGACCAGGAGGTAGAGGGTAGAGAACAGAATATCAGGATGTGCAAATATTTTGTATTGTGCTGTATTTAAAGTGTGTGTGTATGTGTGTCTGTGTGTGTATAAACAGGGGGTCGAATCCCTCGGGTGTTCAAGTATTCAAGTTTAGAGTGAAGTGCCAACGTGCATATAGTCCCAGTAGGGTCTATTTTTACACCGCTGCCCACTGAATATCATTACATATTACATATATGAATGAATGGATGAATAAATAAATGCATGATGTATATTTTTATGTTATTGTTTGGAGACACACATGTGACATGTCCATTACTGACGAGAAAATGAAAAGTTCTACAGCTCTGGTCTGGTGATCCCGGCAGCTTTGTGCACAATTTATAAATAAAAATACAATTTAATTAAAATAAAATTATATTTAATTAAAATAAATCACTATGTCTGGCATCTGTTTGGCTGCACATGTATTTATTTACATTATTAAAAAGCCCAAAGCTTAAAAAATCTTATAATTATAATAAATGAGCAACAGCACTGAGCAATGAAAACACTGCAGGTACAGTGGAAAGTGGAAAAAGTGCATAAATGAATGAATTATTTAATAAATAAATAAATGAATGAATAAATGAATGAATGAATAAATAAATAAATAAAAATAAATAAATGAATAAATAAATAAATGCATAATGATGGTTTTTATGTTTGTTTGGAGTCCTACAGCTCTGCTCTCGTGTTCCGGCAGCATTACGCACATATAAATGTATTTTTTAACAAATAAAAATGCATTTTAATTAAAATAAAATTCAATTTTATTTACAATAATCACTCTCTAGCTGCAGGCGTATTTATTTATAGTATTTAAACCACCATAGCATTAAAATATCTATATAAATATCCAATTATAATAAATGATCGACAGCAAGTGCAAAAGCGCAGAAGTTAAATCACCGCAGGTGCACGACTGGAAGCAGAACTATTAGCACCAGGTACTTGATTAATCGCGCAATGCCAACGATACAGCGATGCCAGTCTGGACTCACCTGTGCAGAGCAGATTCAGGATGAAGGAGGCTGTACAGACGCGCATCATCATCCTCATCCTCACCATCTTGATCACTCCAGACTCCGTCAATAATCAAAAACTCCTCCTGGCACCAGAACTCGTCTATCGATGATCGATTTCCATATGAAACGGATCAGTTCCGATCGGTTCCTGAACTTAAAAGTGTTCCGAGTTCTGATTCGAAGGTGCAGAACTGTGGGTGAAACAGGGTCGCGGTGGCGGAGCTGCGCAAAGCCGAACGCCGGCGCTGCGTTATGCGCCGGTTTGCCGGTTTTTATCCGCGGCGCGAACAGGCGCAGCTCGGTGTAGCATCGATCTGGAGCAGCTCGCGTGGGCTGGAGGGGGTTGAAGCTCGTGACAGACGAATCCGCGTGGAAAATATCACAGCGCTGCACAAACGATGTCCTTATTAAATTAAATCAAATTAAATTAAATTAAATAAAACAGGAACTCAAAAACACGTTCCAGACTTCAGCGGCTGCATGAGTGCGATGATTGTGCCACGCAAAAAAACACGCACATTTAATGCCCCACACGTGCAGCCCGGTGCCCGCTTCCTGCCTCGTCAGGCTTGCAAAACCACCAAAATATCAAATACCAGCCCACGAGTCCTGAGGAACGCTCTGGTGAGAACGTTCCGGCGTCCCGCGTGTTCGTGCGCGTCGCACACACAGCGTGTAAAAACTTTCCACGGATGCCAGGCGCGTTCCTGTCACGCGTGTGAACTCCACGCCGGGTATTCCCGCGCTGCTGGATGCCAGTCCGCGGCTCAGTGAATCCCGACACGCCGTGAGGTGAGAGAGAGTGAGGAGAAAAAAACCCCGAGCGACGCGACGCGCTGGAGACGGTTTGGAGACGCCGAGTCCTAATCGCCGTCGTGCTCCCTACCTAGCGCACTACGTAGTGCGCAAAACCAGGGAGTCTGCACCACGGTATCCAATAGGACGCGATTTTGGGGTGGGTGCAGATTTCACTTCACGCAAACGCTCAATTTTAATGCAATTTTAGCTCCGATTGCGTTAAAATTAGTGTTAATTTTTGCGCATTTGTGCAGCAAGTGATCATAAAACACACCGACACTCCAAATAAATACAATCTGCATGATCAGAATAATTAAAATGACCTCAAAGTGGCCACAAATAATCAAAAAAATGAGATGAAGCATGCAAGTGCAAATGCTTATTAAATATTACCAAAAGTTTTTGAGGTGTCTCACAGGACTTCAAAGCATGTCTGTGGGGATTTGTGATCCCCATTTAGCATCAGACAGCAATAAAGCTTGTAACACGTGACCAAAAGTATTTGGACACCTGATTATGAGCTTCGTTTTAAAAAACAAACGGAATAAAATTTACATTTGCGGCATTTAGCGGACGCTTTTATCCCAAATGACTTACAGTACTGTGGCAGTACAATCTAAGCAATCTAAGCAGTTAAGGGCCTTGCTCAAGGGCCCAACAGTGGCAACCTGACAGTGGTGGGGCTTGAACCAGCGACCTTCTGATTACTGACCTTAATTAAAACAGACTGGTGTGTGTGTGTGTGTGTGTGATATTTTCAGCGCTTCTGTTTTTGAGGTGTCTCACAGGACTTCAAAGCATGTCTGTGGGGATTTGTGATCCCCATTTAGCATCAGACAGCAATAAAGCTTGTAACACGTGACCAAAAGTATTTGGACACCTGATTATGAGCTTCGTTTAAAAAAAACAAGCGGAATTACATTTACATTTGCGACATTTAGCGGACGCTTTTATCCCAAATGACTTACAGTACTGTGGCAGTACAATCTAAGCAATTGAGGGTAAGGGGCCTTGCTCAGGGGCCCAACAGTTGCAACCTGGCAGTGGTGGGGCTTGAACCAGTGACCTTCTGATTACTAGTCCAGCACCTTAACCACAACTACTACTACTGCCCTTAATTAAGACACACACAGTGTGTGTGTGTGTGTGTGATATTTTCAGCTTTTGTTTTTGATAGGGCGTGTCACAGGACTTCAAAGCATGTTTGTGGGAATTTGTGCTGCCCAATTCTGCACTGTACAGCAATAAAGCTACCAATCAAAGTTAAGTATGTTAGGTTGCACGGTGCCTCTGGAGTAGACAGCATTAAGGGCCTTGCTTAAGGGCCCAACAGAGGTAACGTGGCAGTGGTGGGGCTTAAACCAGCGACCTTTTGATGACTAGTTTCAGGATAGTCTGCCTATGTCATGTGCAGTACAATGAAATTCTGCTTCCACGTATCCCAGTTCGTTTGGGAAGTTGGGGTCAGAGCGCAGGGTCAGGTATTGTACAGACAGTGTTAGGGGCCTTGCTCAGGGGCCCAACAGTGGCTGTGTGGCAGTGGTGGGGCTTAAACCAGCGACCTTTTGATAAGTCTATGGCATGTGCAGTACAATGAAATTCTTTTTCTATATGTACCAGCATGTTTGGAAGTTGAGGTGTGAGTTATTGAACGGCGCCCCTGGAGCAAACAGGGTTAGGGGCCTTGCTCAAGGACCCAATAGTGGTTGCATGGCAGAGAATCATCCGATTGATAGCCCAAAGCTCTAACCACTAAAAATAGAGGGACACTGTGGTCAAAAGTATTTGGACACCACTCTTTCTAGAAGCTTCTCACAAGACTTTGAAGGATGTCTGTGTATGGGAATTTGTGTCCGGTCAGTTTAACAAAGACAGCAGCTGATCGATCAGTCGGCGTTCCGGTTCATCCCAGAGCTGTCGGGTGGGGCTCTGTGCTGGACACTGGAGCTTCTTTGTGCTCAGGTCCTTCCCTAAACTGTTTCTACAAGGTCAGAAGCAGATCGTTTTCTTTACATCAGTGATTTATTACAGTGAGCTGAGACTCCAGTTCAGGGTCCCGGTTCACGGCTCACACGCGCCCTCTACCGGCCCCTGATCATATTTCTATTTTAATTTTATTAATTTTTAACCTTTTTTTTTTCTTTTTGACTTCTGAAGCTCATAAACGCGCCGCTCTGATTATTAATTACGTCCTTTAAATAATAATAAATAAAAAAAAGGTTTTTCTCCTTGGCTAGTAAATTTATATTCCGACTCCGTAACCTCTGTCGTACCCGTGACCCAAATATTCTGGAGCTCGGGGTGAAGAAACGACGTGGAGGGAGAAGAGAAACACCTAAAACCTTTTTAACAAAAGTGCAGAAATGAATTTCTATTGTGCTGCCTGTAGGGCGGCACGGCGGCACGGTGGCTCGGTGGGTAGCACTGTCTCCTCACAGCAAGAAGGTCCTCCCAGTATGGAGTTTTGCATGTTCTCCCTGTGAGCTTGTTGGACCTCTGTGTGTTCCTTCCAGCTAGAACAACAGCTGCTCTGATAAGGAGGCTTCTCACAAGCTTTCGGAGTGTGTCTGTGGGGATTTGTGCCCGTCCGGTTGAAAGACGACAGCGTTTGTATGGCCGGGGGGCGCACTCTCGGGACGCCAGACGAGCTGAGAGGAGACGGAGCTTCCTGTTCTCCGATTTAGCAGTTCTAACAGTCTCCGATCTTCTGGGAAGGTTTCTGACACTGATGATCAAACTCTGCCGGTATTTGGGTTGCTGCTCAGTGGTGGATTGAGTAGCTTTCGGTTCATATTGAGTCTCTGTGTGTTGCCGCTTGTAGGGCGGCACGATGGCTCGGTGGGTAGCACTGTTTCCTCACAGCAAGACGGGGGGGCCTCTGTGTGGTTTGCATGTTCTCCCCATGTCTCCTTTAGGTAATTCCTTCAATTCTCTTCATGCACCCCAGGGAAATTGGATATGCTCAATTCCACCGTGTTTTCTGGCGACAGCAGGGGGCGCTGTTGCTACAGGAATGAGGAGAGGGCCAATCTCACTCTTCCTCCTACGCCTCCTCATGCATTACCCTCATTGCTAAGAGGACGTTGGTGAGCCGGGGACCGAGACGGGACGACGACTGGTGGAGGATGGCACAGTGGGCGAGGACCACACCTACGCTTTAGCTCCAGATCTCTTGGTCGTCGACTTAGCTTTTGGAAAGAAGATCCTGCAACTGAGGAGACTAATGGAGAAGCTAACTCTAAAGCAGCAGGTTGGTGTTTAGCGTTTAGCTGGCTCAGACGGAGACGTTGGGTTCTTTATAGGCTAAGACGTCCAACAAGATCAGGTCACAGGTAGATGCGCTAAAATGCATTGAACTAGCTTGCTGGAATAAGCAGAATGACGCCACTGACCACCAAGAGCAAGTCTTGAAGCGACAGAGTGAAAAACGCCATCGCTAGACTATTGACGCGGAGGCTAAAAGAGTTGGATACGAGCGCCGGCAGAGTGTGCTTGCATGTAACCCGCTGTGTCTGCTGGGCGCCCGGCTAGGCTGCATGAGCTTGAAGCCCCCTGAGCGCTGGGCTAGCATACAGCACCTCTACGCCACCCAAGCGCTTAGATTTCACCTCAGTTCATTCTGACGAACGGAACGCCTCACCTGTACGGCCCGCGTCCCCTCCAGCTAAATTACCGCCATGCTAACGCTCCGTCTGACGGAATGAACGGCGGGACGACACCCTTCCTGACAGCCGCGTCCAAATATAAATGAAACGAGCCTCCGGAAAATGAACCCGCGTCCGTCAGCCCGGATCCGGCGTCTGGACCGGCGTCTGATTAGCGTGACCCTTGTTTCTTCACGCTAATGTCAGGTAATTAACATTTATCAGCCTCCGAGCGAGACCTTTCTCCTGAAGAGGCGTCTGGGCTGACCTGATCTTTACCGCCGGCGTCTCGTCCTGCGCAGACGTTACTCGGAGGAACCAGACGACTTGGTGCTAACAGGCGTCGGTTTTGATCACCTCCGGGACGAAACGGAACCTTGTCTGGCTCTGGTTTCCAGGAACCTTCTCACTGTTTTGGGTTCTTTAGCTGTTCCGAGTTCCTCGTCTGGTCCCTGTGGTGATCATTTGGGTTGGAGCTCATTGGTGGATTGAGTAGCTTTCGGTTTTGTTTCATATGGAGTCTCTGTGTGTTCCTGTGATCTGTGATGGTGCTGAATGGAGTCCAGCGTTCCTGGTGGATCATGGTGGATCCCGGTTTTGGTTCAGTTTTATTTTTTTCTCTAGTTAGAGTTCTTTTATTTGCGTTTGTTTTGTCTCTGTTTTTAGTCTCACCGCGTTTGTTCTTCATCAGAAGTTCTCGGTAAGTCTCGGTTCTTGATGGAAAATCAGCACAGTGATGAGTAATTAACTCTCGAACCCTCGAACCCCAGAATCAGAACCAGAATCATTAAAGATTTGAATTAATTAAAACCTTTTTTTTGTTTTCTTGCTCGGCTGCATGTAAATGAAAATGTATTCCTTTATTCTCTCGCTTTTTGACACGAGACCGAGACATTAAAACGTTGACTTTCAACCAGCCAGCCGATATTTCTATTTAATATCAGGAAAACACGACATGACCAAAAGTACTTGGACGCCTGATCGTTGTCGGGCGCCTCGCTCCAAAGACAAACGGTGTTAAAACCGAGCGACCAGCTTCTCACAAGACTTTGAAGGACGTCTGTGGGAATTTGTGCCAAAACATGACAGCATTTGTACGCTGATCGATCAGTCGATGTTCCGGTTCATCTCAGAGCTGATTAGTGGAGTTCAGGTCAGGGCTTCATGTCTTTATAGAGCTCGCTCATACTGGAACAGGAAAGGTCCTTCCCTAAACTGTTTCTGCATCTGGAAGTCTTTTCCTTGGTAATAATGGGTGTGGTTGAAACACCTGAACTTAATAATAATACTTATGAGGGATGTACAGATACACTACATGGCCAAAAGTATTTGGACGCCTGATCATGAGCTCGGTATTAAAACAGAGTGAACATCCACAATACAAGTACGTCCGTGTCTGTGGGGATTTGTGCCCATTCAGTCCAGAGATAAGCTTTATTTCATACTGGAACAGGACAGGTCCTTCCCTAAACTGTTGTCACAAAGTTGGAAGCCTTTCCTATATTTTATATGATTAATTTTATACACCGGTTAGATATGAGTGTGGGGATTTGTGCATGTTCAGTCAACAGATGAGAGCATTTGTATTTATATGACTGGGTGCTGAGTGATCAGTTGGTGTTCTGATGCATCCCAGAGCTCTTGGGTGGAGCTGAGGTCAGGGCTCTGTGCAGGAGTTCATGCTCATGCTCATGCTGGAACAGGAAAGGTCCTTCCCTAAACTGTTGGCACAAAACTGGAACACTAAACAACCAAAAGTATTAGACCGTGAGCTTGTCCAGTTTCAAAAACAAACATTATTATAATAGACTGTTTATTTCAAAGTTTTTGAACTACGTCTGTGGGAATTTGCGCCTTTACAATCCCTGATGTTGGTCAAGAAAGCCTCAGTCGGTGTTCCAGTTCATCCCAGAGCTGTTTCAGCCACACCCACTATTACCAAGGAAAGGCTTCCAGCTTTGTAGAAACAGTTTAGGGAAGGACCATTCCTGTTTCAGCAGTGAGCTCTATAAAGACATGAAGCCCCACTCAACAGCTCTGGGATGAATCGGAACACCGACTGATCAATCAGTACTATGAATCCCAGCTATACAAGTGCTGAACGGGCACAAATTCCCACATGCAGACGTACTTGTATTGAGGCTTTTCACTCTGTTTTAATACCAAGCTCTTAATCAGGCGTCCAAATACTTTTAAACCGGCCGGGTTCACTCCCCCGAATCTTCCAGCGTCTCGATCTGTCCGTCAGCGCTAAACAAACACGCGCGGCTAATTAATCTGACGTTTTTATTACGGCCGCCACTTCGTCTCCGCGGCTCCAGCAGACAATCACCGTGATTCCCGCGGGACGCAAACCCCCACCAGCCGAATCAGCGCGGCAATTAACGCTGCACGCCGACGTGATTGCTAATTGTTGGACATCATCACCTTTATTACCGCGCATAAATACGGCTAATTGGAGCTAATTGTGTTTTGATTAGCGAAGAACAACGTAGCTGAGATTCAAACACAGCAAGAGCGAGAAGGAATCAGGCTGAAGCGTTTCAACGCCTGCTAGCGACGGTCCTGGATTAGCCAACGGTTCTTCTCTGCTCAGGTAGCTAACGTGACCAGATCGCTATGGTAACGTTCAGATTCTCGTCCAATCAGTGGCGCAGCAGTAAAACATGCTAGCACATCTCGAGCTGATGCCAAAGCAAGCTTGCCACATCGCATCAACACCCGACTGATGCCACATCAACACTCCACTGATGCCACATTGTCACCTAACTGATGCCACATCTTCAGCCGACTGATGCCACATCTTCAGCCGACTGATGCCACATCAACACCCCACTGATGCCACATTGTCACCCAACTGATGTCACGTATTCACCCAAATGATGCCACATCTTCAGCCAACTGATGCCACATCAACACCTGACTGATGCCACATCGTCACCCAACTGATGCCACATCAACACCTGACTGATGCCACATCGTCACCCAACTGATGCCACATCAACACCTGACTGATGCCACATCGTCACCCAACTGATGGCACATCGTCACCTGATTGATGCCAAATCGTTGCCTGACTGATGTCACATCACCCGACTGATGCCACATCACATCGTCACCTGACTGATGCCACTGTGAAAATTTGTGCCCATTCGATTAGGAGTTTCTTAAATTGGACCCTGCCCACTTTTCCCACCCAGCAGACTAGTTCCCGATTTTGTCCGCTGCACTGTTTGCACTGCCGATCGTGCCAGCTAGGGGGCGCCCAGCTACCCGGTAACAAAGCTGAAATTCCCAGCGCTGGTGTGGATGCCCCCAGAGGAGCGTGTATTCTCTCGGCGACGCCCTGGCGAACCCTGTGTGAGGCTCACACGTACGTTTAGTCTCGGGCGTCGTCGTGGTGAAATACGGCGGATCCTCCGGGGGGCGCGGCGGCGGCGAATCGCTTCAGCTGCACGTTTATAATGAGAGCAGAACATAAAGGAGCAAGTCCATCACATTAAGCTTCCCGGATGCTTTACACCGGCTAATAAAACCACGCCAGGCTAATCTCGTTCACCCAGAAAACGCCATCCGTCAGGTCCTCCGCGCACCCACATCACACCCGCCGCGGCTAATCCGCACCGTTTCATCAAACAGCGGAACTCGTTCCCTTGATTTAAAAACACGCCCGTTATTACGGACTCGCCGAGGTGCGCTGGTGCCTGACGTCGCCAATCTGATAATGCTCGTAAAAACAAAAGTTTCTGCCCAAAATGAAACATAGGCGGTCGCCCACGCGCCCTCACGCCCCCGGCCCCCCTGCGCCCCCCACGCCAGCGCCCCGGCACATCTTAATAAATAACTGTCTTCTCAATGCCTCATCACCACAAGAAAGGGCCTCACCTAAACCAGATACTGTATGGGATGAACTAGAATGTAGACCGTGAGCCTGCGCCGCACCTTACAAATCCTTCTGACTAATTGGGCACAAGTTCCCACAGACACACTTTGAAATCACCAGCTGTAAACACAATGCGTCTGGTGTGGAGGAACACTGAACAGCTACGGTATGGGATGAACTAGAATGTGGACCGTGAGCCTGCATTTGACCTCACAATCCTTTTCTGACTAATTGGGCACAAGTTCCCACAGACACACTCCAGAATCATGTGTAAAGCCTTCACATGGATGAACTAGAATGAAGGTGTGGGTGTCCCATAGAAGGTGTGGGATGAACTAGAATGTGGGCCGTGAGCCTGCACCCCACCTCCCAAATCCTTTTCTGACTAATTGGGCACAAGTTCCCACAGACACACTCCAAAATCATGTGACAGTGAGGCTGTTCGAGCTGACGGACGAAGGTTGGAATGAGATGATCATGATCAGGCGTCCACATACTTTTGGCTCAACTAACTCAAACTTGCCCTGTTTATGTGGGCACAGAGAAGTCAGCAGCTGTACACACAATCAGCTACTGTATGGGATGAAGTAGAATGTGGACCGTGAGCCTGCACCTGACCTTACAACTGGGCACAAAGTTCCCACAGACACACTCCAACATCATGTGTAATGCTTTCCCAGGGATGAACTAGAATGTAGACCATGAGCCTGCGCCCCACCTCCCAAATCCTTCTGACTAATTGGGCTCAAGTTCCCACAGACACACTCCAAAATCCTGTGTAAAGCCTTTCCAGAGATGAACTAGAATGTAGACCGTGAGCCTGCGCCCAACCTTACAACTGGGCACAAAGTTCCCACAGACACACTCCAACATCACCAGCTGTAAACACAATGATCTTAGTGTGGAGGAACACTGAACAGCTGTATTGGGATGAACTAGAGTAATTGGGCAGAAGTTCCCACAGACACACTCCAAAATCATTACACTCCAATAAAAGCGCAAACAGGACGGGGTTTCACTGGACTCTTCTCACAAGACTTTGGAGTACGTCTGTGGGGATTTGTGCCCGCTCAGTCTAAAGCTGACAGTGTTTGTATTTGTACAACTGGGCACTGTCTGATCTGTTTATCCCAGAGCTGTTGAGTGTGGCTGAGGTCAGGGCTCTGTGCAGGAACGGGGAAGGTCCTTCCCCAAACTGTTGCCACACAGTCGGACGTATCCGATTCCCTTCATATGATAGATTTATTCCCCCTGGTAGTGACTGCTCTGGCTGAAACACATGAGTTCAGTTATTAGACGGGGCGTCCTGATACGACGTCCGTGCACCCTCGCGTCCCCGCGTTCATCCGCCTGCAGACCCGCGTCATAAATAAGAAGCTAATCAAGGCGGCGGTTGATTAATCCACGGGCGCGGTGCTAACACGTGCTTCCGCGCGTCCTGCGATTCATTCTGCTCGTCCTCGTCCGTCTCATTACGCCGCTCGTCGGTTAGCCGGCGCTGAGCGATGTGCGCGAGGCCTTCAGAGGAATAATGAACGACCTCCAGCGCCGACGCCCGAGGCTAATAAAACCGCCGTGCGGAGGATCGTTCCGGGGGATGGGGGGGGGGGGGTGTTGTTCCTCCAGCAAACGTTCATTTCAGGCAAACAGTTTGAGGAAGGTCCTTTCTATCCCTTTACCTCAACTGCATTCAACAGCTACTAAATGGGTTGAACTAGGATGTTGACCATGAGCCAGAGGCCCAATAACTGGACACAAAGTTCCCACAGTCACACTCCAAAACCGTGTGTAATGCCTTCACAAGGGAGAACTAGAATGAAGGTGTGGGAAGAACTAGAATGTGGACTGTGAGCCTGCACTCTGACCTCACAAATCCTTTTCTGACTTATTGGGAACAAGTTCCCACAGACACACTCCAAAATGGAACACTGAACAGCTACTGTATGGGATGAACTAGAATGTGGACCGTGAGCCTGCGCCCCACCTCCCAAATCCTTTTTTCAATAAATTAGGCACAAGTTCCCACAGACACACTCCAAAATCACGTGTAATGCCTTCCCAGGGATGAACTACAGTGAAGATATGGGAATCACATAGAAGGTTTGGGATGAACTAGAATGTAGACCGTGAGCCTGCACCTGACCTCACAAATCCTTTTCTGGCACAAGTTCCCACAGACACACTCCAAAATCCTGTGTAAAGTCCTCCCAGGACAGTGAGGCTGTTCGAGCTGATGGAAGAAGGTTGGAATGAGATGATCATGATCAGGCGTCCACATATTTTTGGCTGAATTAATTCAAACTAGCCTGGTTTATATGGGCACAGAGAAGTCTTACCTGTTACAACAAGGCACAAAGTTCCCACAGACACACTCCAGAATCCTGTGTAAAGTCCTCCCGGGACGGTGAGGCTGTTCGAGCTGATCACTGAAATCTCGACGTACCTTGACGTCTGTACTGAGAGTAACACGAGCATTTGACGCGGGCCGTAATCGCCGCTATATTTCACCGCTAATCGCCGCTCGAAGGCGGTACGGGGGAGCGGCCACGCCCTGTAATCCGGTGCCCAGCGGGCAGAGTGGCGACCGAAACTGTCGAGCAGGAAACTGGTGAAAGTGCTGAGCTGGTGTGATATAAACCCAACTCGACTCGGTCCAGCGATTCCTGAGCGGACGGGGAATTTCAGGCCATAAAAGTTTAACGGCCGCGGTGTAACCGTTTCCCACTGTACGGCGTGGGCGGGGGGGGGGGTCATCTGGCAGGTCCGCTTGCTCTGGGCACAGGAAATATACGGGCAGGAAGGGAGCAGGAAATGCCGGACGTATGAGCTGCGCCGCGGACCCTAAAACTCCAGTTTAATGGGGTATAAAAGAGGACGACGGCGGCGATGCCGTTTAATACCGCTATATAATCCCGTTTATAGCTAATAAAGCGCCGTGGATAAACGCTAACGCTAACCTGGAAGCTTTTACCGCTAAGAAATGATGGGAACGTTATAAAAACATTACGGCTGCACGACTGTTAGAAAAATTCAGCCAGTCGTGATTAAAGTGCAGGCTGCTGGGAAGAGTGGATGCAAAAAATAATAAAAGATAAAATAATATATATAAATAAAGCCGCGAGTGGCGATTTCTGGGGTCCTAGCATGAATTAGCCCGGTGTGGATTCTAATACGTAACAGGACACTGAAGCACTGCGCCAAGTTTCATCTCGATCGGACAATCTTGCATGTTATGGCGCCACCTAGAGCTGCACTTACATTATATTCACCACAACCTTAGAACCACCTGATGATAATAATTATTTCTGCATTTTCTCCCTTATTCTCTGAATTTAGTCGTAGCCGGTTCCTCTTCCTCCACTGGAGACCCCGATGGTGACACGCCTGACACGCCCTCCCTCCGACGCGTGCACGCTCCACCGACCCCTTCTTATTCGCTGAAGGTTCCCACAGACACACTCCAAAATCACCAGCTGTAAACACAATCAGCTTGGTGTGAAGGAACACTGAACAGCTACCGTATGGGATGCACTAGAATGTAGACCATGAGCCTGCACCCTGCCTCACAAATCCTTTCCCGATACCTCCATCAGCACCTCCTCTCGTTTCCGTTATTAGATGGGACGGCGTTTTCGGGGGAGACGCCAGATGCCCACGCTGACCCCCTGGCACGAACCGAAACGCTGAGAGAGGGCGATGATGAGAGCGGGCGATGAAGTGTCAGGCGGGGGAGAATAAACGTCCAGGACTGAAAATTGTTTCTGAAGAGCAATTTCCAAACTTTGGCACCGAGGGCGTTTCGGGTGGGGTGCCCAGACGGTGCCCCCCTACCCCCATCCCCGAACGTCCTGACAGACGGTGCCATGAGATCCATCATGCCGCTTCATCCGCGACTCCTCGCCCGTCTGATCAATGATAGCGCTAATAATAACGCCGCGGTCACCTCCGGCTCGCGCGGTTTGGAGGGGGGGTGGTAATGGGGTCTTTCCAGATCCCCCTCCGATTAGGAACCCATTACCGTGACTGTTTACCCCCTCGGGTGCCGCCCTGCTTCGTTTGTCCACCAGAGGGCAGTGAGCTGACCTTCCTGAATCTGGCGGTCTGTTTTTCCAGACGGGTCGTGAACCTGGTCGGGGGCTTCAGAGACGGGTGTGGTTAGACGGGGACGATGGCATTCGATTCACAGATGCCCCTGAAGAGAGGGGACTGTTAAAGCTGCAAAAGAAAAAGGAAGGGGGGGGCACTCCTAGGGGGCAAAACTAGACTTGCAGTATACATTCTAAGCAATTAAAACTTAAGGGCCTCGCTCAGGGGCCCAACAGTGGCAATTTGGCAGCGGCAGGGCTTGAACCAGCGACCTTTTGATTACTAGTCCAGCACCTTAACCACTAGGGTACAACTCGTGTCCAGGAAAGGAGGAAGCCAGAGTGTCCTGAAGAACACACAAGGAGATGTGGAGAACATGCCAAACACCCATCAGGGGGATGGTTTGAACCCAGAACCCTGGAGCTGTGCGGCACCAACTCTTCCAGCTTTACCAAGGTTCAACCAGCTCCAGCTCCAGATCCCACCTGGAATAACTGGGTTCAACAGTTCGTTACAGTTTGGTACACACCCATCCGAGGGGTGAAAGTCCACCAATCTACCTACTGGCATGTTAGAGAGGTTTGCAGGGACCCTGAAGCTGCGCTGCACCCACACCACCTGCCCCAGGATGCACTGTATATACGGTCGAAAGTATTCAGACGCCTGACTGTGAACAGTATTAAAATGGAGCTCCTCACAAGACTTTGGAGTACGTCTGTGGGGATTTGGAGTACGTCTGTAGGGATTTGGAGTACGTCTGTGGGGATTTGGAGTACGTCTGTGGGGATTTGGAGTATTCTGTGGGGATTTGGAGTACGTCTGTGGGGATTTGGAGTACGTCTGTGGGGATTTGGAGTACGTCTGTGGGGAATTGGAGTACGTCTGTGGGGAATTGGAGTACGTCTGTACGTCTGTGGGGATTTGGAGTACGTCTGTGAAGAATTGGAGTACGTCTGTGGGGATTTGGAGTACGTCTGTGGGGATTTGGAGTACGTCTGTGGGGATTTGGAGTACGTCTGTGGGGATTTGGAGTACGTCTGTGGGGAATTGGAGTACGTCTGTGGGGAATTGGAGTACGTCTGTACGTCTGTGGGGATTTGGAGTACGTCTGTGAAGAATTGGAGTACGTCTGTGGGGATTTGGAGTACGTCTGTGGGGATTTGGAGTACGTCTGTGGGGATTTGGAGTACGTCTGTGAGGATTTGGAGTATTCAGTAGGGATTTGGAGTACGTCTGTGGGGATTTGGAATACGTCTGTGGGGAATTGGAGTACGTCTGTGGGGAATTGGAGTACGTCTGTGGGGATTTGGAGTACGTCTGTGGGGATTTGGAGTACGTCTGTGGGGAATTGGAGTACGTCTGTGGGGATTTGGAGTACGTCTGTGGGGAATTGGAGTACGTCTGTGGGGAATTGGAGTACGTCTGTGGGGATTTGGAGTACGTCTGTGGGGAATTGGAGTACGTCTGTGGGGATTTGGAGTACGTCTGTGGGGAATTGGAGTACGTCTGTGGGGAATTGGAGTACGTCTGTGGGGAATTGGAGTACGTCTGTGGCGATTCGTGCCCATTTAGTTTACAGATGACGGCATCTGGTGACTGGGGCGCAGTCGATGTTTCGATTCATCCCAAAGCTGTTCTGTTATACATTTGCATTTCAGGCATTTAGCGGACGCTTCTATCCAAAGCGACTTACATTATGCAGTCTAAGCAATTAAGGGGTTAAGGGCCTCGCTCAAGGGCCCAACAGTGGTACTGGTGGGTTTGAACAAGCAACCTTCTGCTTACTAGTCCAGTACCTTAACCGCTAGGCTACAACTTCTCAAATCGAATACAGTTTGAGCAATTAAGGGTTAAGGGCCTCGCTTAGGGGCCTGACAGCGGCATTTTGGCAGCGGCAGGGCTTGAACCAACAACCTGCTGTGACCGAAACGCCTGAGTTCAGTCATTAGACAGGGCGTCCAGATACTTTCGTCCATCTATTGTGACACCGTCCATCCCTCAGCCTCATCTATTAGCATTTCCTGTCGACCGCCGCCGGCACTCGCGGCTCTTCTGGCGTCTGTAATCAGCGCTGAAGTGGATCGGCGGGACGAATCCGTTCCATTAACCACGACCCCGCCGCGGACCACGCGCCGCTAATTCAGACCTAGCGCCCCGACCGCGCGACCCAATTACCCCGCTAGCACTCCAGCCATCATCGGAGCCTCTCACGCCCGGCGGCCCGTCACCGGTCCCTCACCTCCGTCCTCAATCCGCCTGAACGGAACAATAACAAATGCTCGGTGTGTGGATAACGAATCTCTGAGCGGCCGAGCGTAGCGCTAATGAGCGTTACACGCCGTTATCGCCGCGCCGCTCATGTGCGTTTATCAGTCACGGCGGCTCCGGCACAACACGGCAAATGGCTTCACGATCACGATCGAACCCGCAGTCGTTAATCTGGGATAAATCTGCTGTCGCCGCTACTCCACCAGCCGGCCTTTGCTTGATTTTGGAACATCACTGCAGGGATTTGCTTCCCATTCTGTGAACCTTAAAGACGGCAAAAATGGGACGTCGTGTTTCAAAAACAAAACAGCCGTGATTTTGAAGTGTGTCTGTGGGAATTTGTGCCCGTTCAGCAGGACAGAAGGTGACAGCACTTGTACGGCTGGGTTCTGATTAACAATCAGTGGATGTTCCGATTCATCCCACAGGTGTTAAATGGGGTTGAGGTCACGGCTCGGTGGTCGTTGTGTTTACGACACTGTATGAGCAATCAGAAGGTTGTTGGTTCAAGCCCTATTATGGCCAAGTTGTCACTGTTGGGCCCCTGAGAAAGGCCCTTAATAGGGATAAATGCACATACGCTATGTGATCAGAAGTATTCGGACACTTGACCGCGAGCTCATCGGACGCCCCATATCAAAAACCAAACATATTAAAATATAACGACCGCTATGTGATTTTGAAGTGTGTCTGTGGGAATTTGTGCCCGTTCAGTAGGATGGAAGATGGCAGCACTTGTACGGCTGGGCGCTGATTAATAATCAGTCGATTAGAAAGGTGTCCCAATACTTTTGATCTGCTTATGAAACCTCTCTGTGTTCTGTAATGAATTCACTAAAATGGGACGTTGGAATGAAACTATCGTCCGTCTCGTTGTGATCGTCTATCTAAATGAAATGAAAGCCTGGCACACTCCGGCCCCGGTGCCCTCCCCCCCCCCCCCCCGGCGCTGTGACCGGTTCCCTCTGGGCCGCTATCTGCTCTGCGGATGAACGTTTTAATGGAGCCGCGCGGAAGCGATAAGAACTGAAAGGAAAATAGAGGCGCTCCCGTCCGCGCTCCCATTTACCAACTCCGCCTCTTATCAGCCGCTCGGCGTGCGCGCCCGCTGCCCGTTTAACTACCGCGCCCGCTCGCCCTGCCCTGCCAGGCACGTTCTGATTGACCGGCCCGAGTCCCTCCGCGCTCCCGCGAGACCGATAACGCCTCACACAAAGTGCAGGACGGGCCAAAATAAAGCGATCAAAATTCCACCTCCGGGCTCCGGGGGCAGCGCCGTACCCGCCGGGACTGGCACCGGACTGAGGGTGGGAATCAGCCGGCATCCGATGTGGCATTGGGAAGAACTGCTGTGATATAAAAGCGTTCAGCTTGGGCGCTCGGATGGCGCAGGGGTGCGTTACACTGACCCACCACGTCCGGTTTGAATCTCGCCAGTGCTGTCGTCCAGACCGGGTCGCCAAACAGGCGCGAGGCCGACGAGATTTAGTGCCACGTAGCACTCGATTGGCACCGGGGTTCAGTACACTAACACTCCAGGAGAAAACGAACCTCAGCGTCTCAGCAGAATTTGAGATGCAGGAAGGCCTGGCTCACAGTCGGCGTTCCGATTCATCCCACGACGCTGGACTGAGCCTGTCGGACGCCTCGTTTCCAAAACACACTGTAATAAAACTGAGCGACCACTCTTCTAAGAAGCTTCTCACCACACTTTGAAGTATGTCTGTGGGGATTTGTGCCCGTTCAGTCGAAAGATGACTGACTGATCTTACAGTCAATGTTCCGATTCATCCCATGACACTGGAATGAGCCTGTCGGTCGCCTCGTTTACAAAACAAACTGTAATAAAACCGAGTGACCCTCTGTGGGGATTTGTGCCCGTTCAGTGAAAACATGACAGCATTTGTATGGCTGGGCACTGATTGATCTTACAGTCGATATTCCAATTCATCCCATGATGCTGGACTGGGCCGGTTGGACGCCTCATTTCCAAAACAAACTGTAATAGAACAGAGCGATCCTCTTTTCTTCTGAGAAGCTTCTCAAGATGTTTGAAGTGTGTCTGCGGGGATTTGTGCCCGTTCGGTCAAAATATGACAGCATTTGTACAGCTGGGCCTGATTGATTGCACAGTCGTTGTTCCGATTCATCCCATGACGCTGGAATGAGCCTCATTTACAAAACAAACTGGAATAAAACCGAGCGACCCTCTGTGTGATCTTCTCTCTTCTAAAAAGCTTCTCACAACAGTTTGGAGTTTGTCTGTGGGGATTTGTGCCCATTCTATCAGTACGGCTGGGTGCTGCTTGATCAGTCGATGTTCCAGTTCATCCCAGCGTGGTGCTGAAGAAGCTTTTCTTCACGTCTTTATGCAGCTTGGAAGGGTCACGGCAAGGTCACATCAATCACCGGAGGGAAAAGCTCCCGGGCGTGTCCCCCCGCTCCCTCCCCGGCCCTCTTGCAGGACCTGACGGATGGCGGCCTTGTCCCAGATTTGTGGGCCGCGGCTCAATTTCAATACCCGCCCGCGCTCTGATGGATGGGGCCCGGCTTTGACGAAGGGCCGGAGGAGACGCGAGTGCTGCGCTGGCGTCCGCTGCGTCTTCACGGACCCATCGGAAGGACGACGGAGAGGAACGAGGGAGGAGATCGAGCCCGGAGTGGCAGGGCGCTGAAATTACACCCTCCTGTTATTAGCGGCTCTCGCTTCACTGAGTCCGGCGTGAAGGAACTTCTCAGAGGAGAACCGGAGAACCCAGACGTGATACCACGCCTCAGCGGAGATCATTCAGCGTCCTGCTAATAATAGCATCTCATTCAGAGCAAACACCGCCGCACGGACGGGTTCTCATCCCCGGCTCGCTAATGAGATCCGGAGGAACGTCTGAAGGTGAGGGACGTCATCGCGGCTCCGGCGGTGAGAAGCGCTCGATACGGCATCGACGAGCTCATTACGCCGGGTTTATAGAGTAACATTTAATACACTCCATATTCACAAGCGCTAACGACGATGATTAGCAGATCGGTAGCAGAAACAAACATGGGCCTGGTGCACATCATCTGTTCCCAAACCTCAGCTGTTATGACGGAGGTTAAACCGCCACACTTCCCTCTTTTTGACAGCTATTTTTGACAGATTATGGACTGTGCCTGTGGGAATTCGTGCCTATTCAGCCAAAAGAGCGTCTGTCAGGTCAGGCACTGATATTGTGCAAGAATCTTCATATGGCATTTAACGGTGGCTCAGCGGTTAAAATAGCCGAGCAGAAGTCTAGCGGTTAAGGTACTGGACTAGTAATCAGAAGGTCGCTGGTTCAAGCCTCACCACTGCCAGGTTGCTGCTGTTGGGCCCTTGAGCAAGGCCCTTAACCTCAATTACTCAGACTGTACACTGTAACTGTAATGTAAGCTCCTTTGGATAAAGGTGTCGGCTAAATGCCGAAAATGTAAATGTAATACTGAAGAATTAATCAGAAGGGTTTGTGGTTTAAACCCTGTTACGGCCAAGCTGCCACTGCTGGGCCCCTAAGTGAGGCCCTTAATGCTCAGTTACTTTGTTATTTTGGCATCCAGGGGAGTAGTGTAAACACTGGAGTTGATGCCGAGAGTGTTTAATGAGGTTTGATGAGGTCGAGGTCAGGACTCATCAAACCGAACCCCGTCTTTATGGATCTGGCTTTAACCACGGAGCACAGTCATGCAGGAACAGGAACGGGCCTTCCCCAATATGTTGTTAATGTGATACACCCTTTAAACATAAGTGTGGCTGAAACACCTGAAATCAGTTATCAAACGGCGTGTCAACATTCTCTTGGCTATCTGGTGTATAAGCTGGTGTAAAGAACACAACACCTGGACCTCTGAGCATCGCAGTGCTGTAATGTGGTCGGATGTTTATATTTGGAGACACGGTACAGAACTAACGGTGTAGAACTAACCGTGTACTTATTATTACTAAACTAGACAAAATAACCAAACACATACAGGTACGGTGGCATTATTATTATTATTATTATTATTATTATTATTATTAATATTATTATTTATTATTATTATTATTCGTATTTATTATTATTATTATTATTATTATTATTTATTATTTTTATTGTTGTTATTGTTATTATTAATGTTATTAATATTATAATTATTATTACTATTATTATTATTATTATTATTAATATTATAATTATTATTATTATCAGTGTTATTATTATTATTAACGTTATTATTATTATTGTTAATGTAATTATAATTATTATTATTATTATTTATTATTATTATTAATGTTAATATTATTATTTCATAATGATTACATTATTGTTATAATTATTATTATTACATTAGTATTATTACTATTATTGGTATAATAATTATTATAACAATTATATGAATATAATTATTGTTATATTTATCATGATTCTTATTGTTGTTCTTAATAGTTATTATTGTTATTATTATTATTATTATTATTGGTAGATGTAAAATTCTGGTTGTGCACAATAACTACGCAAAACGAAAATAAACTCAAAACAAAACGTTTATTATAACAAAAAAAACCATTACAACAGATTTATGATAATATTTCTATAATCATTAATGCTGCAGTTCAGTGAAATAAAAAAAGAATAAAGCGAATATTTATGAACCGGATTGAAAATTAAAGCAACAGCGCCACCAACCGACAGAAAACAGTTCTGCACATCAAACTACAGTATTTAATTTAACCAAAACATTTAAACGTCTTTATGTTCGAATATAGAAAAATATCAACCTAGAAGAAAACACACTGACCTGAGAACAAAAGGTCTCAATATATCTGGCAACCCAACAGAACATGAACATAAACATCCCTCACATATAGAATGATTTTCTCAGTTTAATTAGATTATACTCAGTTCCCCTGAGCACCCTGGCGACCCCTGCTGGCTGCACAAACACTCACACTGGACAATAAGGGACTCATTTACTGGACACAGAGTGATTACTGTCGCTGTGTTTATTTGCCAGTCGTATCAGCACCTTGACCAGACAGCAGGAGTCGCTGTTCCAGCAGTAAGGAGGTGATCGACTGTCCGGTCTTCCCTCACTCAGACACGGCTGGCGCTCGACCAGCGGTGGCACCAGTGAAAAGTGATCTGGAGTCTCTGTGGTGCCATCCTAAAGCAGAAGGGGTACAGCGATCAGGGACGCACCGATACAAAATCCATTTCTGGCGCCACCCCAAAAAAACACCGGGCACATGGCATCAATCCAACACAGGGTGGTCCGGGTTATAAACAATATGGGAATTCTCCTTCCTGTCCAGCATGACCATATATAGACAAGCAGCCTGCACGGATTTGAGATGAATTGGAACGTCAACTACATGCCAAGCTTTCTGACCAACTGTGATGCATGGTGGGCAGGGGTGGGACAGGAGAGCTGGTTTTGGGATAGGCTAACGTCCAACAATCTGATGCTCAAGTGTCCACACGCTTCTGTGATCTAAAGCAACACCGACACCTAGCGACTGAAAATGGAACTGCAGAGAAATTAAACATCTCAAACGTTTTAAATATGAAAGAATGTAAAATAAAAAAGCAGGACTGGAGATTCCACAACCAAAATTCTGTCCCTTTTTTACTGAACAGTAAAACTCAAACCTCAGAATAATTCACCAAACCACAAACTGCATTTAAACTGCTCAATCTACACCGATCAGTCATAACATTAAAACCACCTCCTTGTTTCTACACTCACTGTCCATTTTATCAGCTCCACTTACCATATAGAAGCACTTTGTAGTTCTACAATTACTGACTGTAGTCCATCTGTTTCTCTACATGCTTTGTTACCCCCTTTCATCCTGTTCTTCAATGGTCAGGACCACCACAGAGCAGGTATTATTTAGGTGGTGGATGATTCTCAGCACTGCAGTGACTGACATGGTGGTGGTGTGTTAGTGTGTGTTGTGCTGGTATGAGTGGATCAAACACAGCACTGCTGCTGGAGTTTTTAAACACCTCACTGTCACTGCTGGACTGAGAATAGTCCACCAACCAAAAACACCCAGCCACCAGCGCCCCGTGGGCAGCGTCGTGTGACCACTGATGAAGGTCTAGAAGATGAGCGACTCAAACAGCAGCAATAGATGAGCGATCGTCTCTGACTTTACATCTACAAGGTGGACCGACTAGGTAGGAGTGTCTAATAGAGTGGACAGTGAGTGGACACGGTGTTTAAAAAAACTCCAGCAGCGCTGCTGTGTCTGATCCACTCATACCAGCACAACACACACTAACACACCACCACCATGTCAGTGTAACTGCAGTGCTGAGAATCATCCACCACCTAAATAATACCTGCTCTGTGGGGGTCCTGACCATTGAAGAACACAGTAGAGAAATAGATGGACTTCAGTCAGTAATTGTAGAACTACAAAGTGCTTCTATATGGTAAGTGGAGCTGATAAAATAGACAGTGAGTGTAGAAACAAGGAGGTGGTTTTAATGTTATGGCTGATTGATGTAAGTATTATCATGATTTATTTATTGTCACACAGATATGTACCAGTCACTGCAGCAGCCTTAAAAATGGGACAGACTGGGGCGGATCAGGAAATTCGGACCAGTATCAGACCTGATCCTGATACTCAGTGATGAATGTGAGGGTTAGAACTACTGTTTTAATGTCTGAGGGGGGGAAGTTCGAACAGATTCCTCATCGCTGCCGGAACAGCGGCCTCTGCTGGCTGATCGAGGCGCCTGCACAAAAGACGGTTGGATTCTCCGTACGCTGTGCCGTTCTCTGTAAAAAGAAGCAGACGGTGACCGGTAGCGTCCGAGTGCATGCTGGGTAACTGGACCGATGACATCACTGTGTCGTTATCTAACAACACCAAGGGTTCCACGCTGATGTCACTGGTCCAGTTTTCTCTGGCTTTAAAACTCTTAATGGTCCTAAAGTATGTGGACACCCTTCCTACCTCTTACATACAGGTGTTTCAGCCATTTTGGGCCAACAGTTGGGGAAGGTCCTGTCCTGTTTTAGCTTATTGTGTCCCTTGGACAAAGACATTAATATAAGGACGCTGCTGGACACGTGTTCTGCATGTGCACAAGGGATGAATTGGAATCCTGATTGTGAGCAGGTGCTTGACCTCGGCACAAATTCCTACATATTCCACACTCCAAAATCTTGTGATGTCCAACAAGATCATGACCTGGTGTCCACATACTTTTGGCCATCACATTTCTACACAAAGTCTCTTAATATGGTATAAAGGACTCACCTGGGCACCTACAGCGGTCTTTGGAAGAGTCCCCGCCCTATAGTTGGGAATGGATGGGTGCCAGGCATGAGGAGGTTCCTCTGGGCCACACCTTCCATGTCTTCTGTCTTGTGTGGGGCACTTCCTTGAACGGGCACCACTGCTGGCACTGGGAGTGTCAGCCCTCTGCCCAATCCTGGCACCGCCGCGGTGGCAGACGTGATCTCTTTACCCTCCGGTAGCCTCAATCGTCCCAAAGACTGTCCTGGTGGTCCATCCAGTTTGGGATTTTGCAGACCTAGCTCTGAACCTTGGTTGGCATGGTGCCGATCGAGACGTCCTGGTCCAGCTGTGGTAATCGGGAAGCTCTCTGATACACTACCGCTTCCCAAAGATGTGAAAAAATGCCCACCATGTTCCGAAGGTCCATCCAGATCAGGATTGGGCGCCCGCTTCTGAAGATCTGGATCTGAACCCGAGTTGGCACCGTGCCGCTTCAGAAGCCCATCCTGTGTAACTTGGTAATAGTTCAAAGCTTGGGTTTGGCGCGCCTTCTTGATGGTCTCTAGCTCTCGCAGCTCCTTGGGCAGCTCCAGTAGAGTTCTCCCGATGTTCTCCGTGCGTACGGGTTCATCCTGGGCGCTCCTCAGGTAGCAATCCACGAGATTCGTGTAGTCTGACATGAGAACGTCCAGAAGCACCAAGCGCAGAGGCTGCAGGTGGATCACCGACAGTGCCATGACCTTGAGCAGCGGAGCAGGGCAGGGCCGGGCGTACCACACCTCCTTATCCTCCATCCCAAGCTGCTCTTTGATCTTCAGAGAGGACAGACTTTGAGCAGGTATCTTTAGATGGGAGCTGACCACCTCTTGGAGGGTGCTCACCCGGTCTGGGAGGAAACCCCCGGTCAGGTTGTAGAAATGCACGACATCGGCGACCTGCGTATCGAAGACGTTCACCAGGTTCACCTCGAACTGTGCCATCAGGCAGCCAGCGATGCCACGACAATCGTGGACCACCTTCAGAATCTTCTCGCTGTCCAGGATGGCGGAGAGTCCGTTCTTGAACGCCCGGGCGCCGAGTATCAGGATGTCGAAGAGGTACACCTTGTTCTTGGTGGCCACTTGCAGCCAGCACAGTCTCTCTTGGTGGAACGCTCCCACTCCGTCTGCACCGATCCCGATCACCTGCTGCCTGCGGATGTGCATCAGGGCGGGGCCGAACTTCTCATGGAACTCATCAACCACCACGTAGTTCACCCACTGCTCATCATCTTCATCCTCCTCCATCAGCCTCCTCCTGTAGGGCTGGTACTCTGACACAGGCAGTGCGCCCACGCCACTGGCATCGCCCTGCTCAGTCTCCAGGTCTGGTGCTTTAGAAGATGAAGGGAACTCCACGTTGAGGATCTCATGACCGAAGAAGAGCTTTGCACCGGGTAGTCTGGTGCCAGTCTGAAGCTCCTCCACCTGCTCCAGGATGAGGGTCTTGTTCAGGTTAATGCGCTGCACCACGCCCACAAAACTGCTCAACCTGGTGGTCAGTTTGATGCGCTTCCTCTTAAAGCTGTCCAGAAACTGGTAATCATCTAAAGAACCCATTTTAATCCCAGTTACCGAAACTTCTGGTTCCGATTCAGCCGCCACGCTGCAGAGTGACGCGCACTGTGACGTCACACCGGGGACCCACTTCAACTTCTTATAAAAACAATAAATCGATTTTTTATTTCTGAATATTTTTAATTATTAGCTGCTTTATACTATTATTATTAATAATAATATTAATAACACTAATAAGAAAATTATAAATACGTTCGTGTTTTATTTATTTAAACAGAAATAGAGATCCGTAATAATCGCGCTTTACTAAATAAAAAATTTATAACCTAATAAATTAAAATAAATATGAATATACACAAATATAAAAACACAGAACTAACTAAATATTAATTAACGTAGTGGTTTGAAATGATATGATTTTATCTGCAACAGTAGAACCACTAAACTTCTACTGTTGCTCGTGTATTATTATTATTATTATTATTATTATTATTATTATTATTAACAAGAATATAAATACGTTTGTGTTTTTTTACATAAATAGATTGTTTTCTAAAAATAGATCCGTAAAAAACGCGCTTCACTTAACAAAAATATAGAACCTAATACATTAAAATAAATAATATGATTATTATTATTGTTAATAATAATATTAGGAATATTATTATTATTATAAATATTATTATTACTATTATTATTATATTATTATTATTATTATTATTATTAATAATAATAATAATAAATATAAATACGTTTGTTTTTTATATAGGTTCTTTTCCAAAAAATCCGTAGAAATCGCGCTTTACTAAACAAAAATAAATAACCTAATACATTAAAATAAATATAAATATACACAAATATACAAACATATAACCAACTAAATATTAATAAGAGTCGTGGTTTGAAATGATCTGATTTATTACTAAACTTCTACTGTACGAAAATTCCACGTTTCTACTTCAGAATTATTTATTTACTTATTTATTTGTTTGTTTTATTTTTCCTCATTAATAAAATCTGCATGTTTCCAGCCTTAAAAATCATAATTTGGGATACACTTCATGTTCAAAAGTATCGGGACACCGACCGTGAGCTCGTCAGACTTCTTCTTTCCTTGTAGCTTTAAAATCTTCTGCTCTACTGGGAAGCATTTCTACAAGAGTTTGGTGTGTATCTGTGGGAATTTGTGCCTGTTTAGTCAATAGAAATGAGGTCAGGCACTGATAGAAATTCATCCCAAAAGTGTTGAGGTGGATTCTGTGACTGTATAGAGCTTATTTAGTGCTCAGGGGTGTAATCATGCTGAAAGAGAAAGGGGACTTCCCTAAACTGTTAATACATTATTACAAATATTTTATTAATCTTGTGTTTTACCTTATATAGCAACAAATGAGGTAGAAACAACTAAATTCAATCATTAGGAGGGGTGTCTACATACTTTTGGCATATATAACAATAACAAACAATAATGTGGGTAGCACTGTCACCTCACAGCAAGAAGAACCTGGGGTCATTTCCCAGGTGGAGTGGTCAAGGTCCTTCCTGTGCAGACTCTGGCATGTTCTCCCCATGTCTAAGTGGATTTCCTCCCTTCGTGCAGTCAGGTTAATTGGAGCTACTAAAACTAAAAGTCCCCTTAGTTGTGTGTGTGTGTTCGCCGTGTGATGAACTGCCAACCTGTCCATGGTGTGTCCTGCCTTTCGCCCAGTGACTTGCACCCACTGGGACCCCGACATCTCCAAAACATCTTATGAAACACAATACTGACGTCATTATAAACACGGCTTTGCAAAATCACATAATGATGCTCCTCGCCGAGAACTTCGGAATGAATCGGAACTTTGACATTGTGCCAGGACTCCACAACTGTTTTTGACTGAATTGGATACAAGTTTCCACAGTCGCACTCCAAAATCTTTAGAGAAAGCCGTCCCGGGGCTGTATTAATGCAGACGGTTTTAGAATGGGCCATCAAACAAGTTCATAGTCACGTGTCTAAGTGTCCATATACAGTACTTTGGACATGTCCCGACCAGGGTGTGTTACTGCATTGTGCCCAGTGATTCAGGAGAAACTGGACACACCGTGACCCTGACCAGGATAAAGAAGTGGTAACTTAAAAATGAAATAAAAATGACCTTAGATGAAAAGAACATTTTGTGCCCATTCAGTCTGACGAGCATTCGTGAGGTCTGACGTTGGGTGAGGAGGCCTGGCTCACAGTCTACATTCCGATTCATCCTAAATGTGTGTAATAGGGTAAAGCTCAGAGCTCTGTGCAGGTCACTGGGGTTCCTCCACATGTTCTTACAGTCCTCACTTATGGGGCGCAGTCATACTGACACTGGAACGGACCTTCATCAAAATCAAGAGCTTGTGCTGATTTTTCTAACCTTTTAGCAACGTGTGTGGCTAAAACAACCCAAACTAAGTAATTAAGAGCGTCCACAAACTTTTGGCCAGGTCTCCTCGCCCAACATCACAACCTCACCAATGCCGGTCAGATTATTTTTATTTCAATTTTAAGTTTTACCGCTTTATCCTGGTCAGGGTCACAGGGCACAAAATGTCTGTTTTTACTCGAGTTCTTTTCATCTAAGATCATTTTCCTTTCGCTTTATCCTGGTCAGGGTCACGGTGTGTCCAGTTCCTCCAGAAACGCACCCTGGACACGCAGTGCGAGTGCTTCTACCAAACTAAAATAGGAGGCCAGATTTTAGTAGCACTGACGTCAAGCGGTCAGCTTAATGATTTAACACAAACAACTTGTTCATATGCTTTAATCTAAGGCTTCTAAGGGTTTAGGACTCCACCGAACCACAACAGGGGCATGGAAGTGAAGTGAATCTACCCGACACAAATAGCATTTCACGGTGCTAAAAACGTTTATTCAAAATCACCACAGAACTCGACACATTAGCTTCAACAGTAGCATCAAAACACAGGAGAGCCGCTGGCGTGGGGGCTGCTCCCCTCCACCTCCGTATCCGACCCGCCGCCGGACGCGCCGTCGCTCGAGTCCGTCCCGTTCCTTCTCCTCTTACTCCTGACCGAAGACCCCGGGGTCTGAGCTCTCCCCCTGGTCCCGGACCCTCCGCTCCTCCTCCTCTTGTTTCTGACGGGGTGCCGCTGCAGGAGAAGCGGGAGGCGGGCGGAGACGTCGACGCGGTGCTCCGCCCTGCAGCACATCTCCAACACGGGGAACCCCCGCACGCTCAGGGTACGGGTCCGGAACGCCGCCGAGCTCGGGAATAACGTCCTCAGAGCCGTGCACAGCAGGACGTTCTCGCCGGGTTCTTCTGCCGCCGTGGAACCTTCTGCAGCTGAGAGAGAACAAGACGAGCAAATCTGTGATTATTTCATAACAATGATTGTACCTTATCAACAGAAGTCCTATAATGTCATTTACCCATCAATGTGGCCTCCTAAATCCTCACTGGTGACTACAAATCATGACTTCTCTGTGCCCACATAAGCAGGGCTCATTTGATTCCACCCATTAGACTCAGAATCAGAGCTACTCCCATTCCTGAGCAACCTCAGCTCCCAAGATCATCTGAACAAACAATTGTTTATACAGTGTGACCTCAATTTAACAGACTTCTGATTTAACAGACAAGATCTGGGAAGCCGAACGTCCGGTCCGATTGTTTAAAACTCCTGTGAGGAGCGTCCCAAGACCAGTAGATCAGTAATCGTCCTCTAGTCGGCGCTCGTCTCTCTGTTACATAAGTGAGAGGCTTTATTTTGTCGGGAGGCTCGCTTCGTTCTCGCCTTTTCCTCTGTGTTTTATGCTTCATTTTTGCACCAGCGCTGCTCCAGTAGCCACCAGCAGAGCTTCAGGCTCAAAATAATAGAAACTTGAGTCCCCACTATAACATCAGGGCAATAATAATAATAAAACATCTCCTCCACCACACAAGGTAAATAAAATTTCTCCCCCGTAGTACAGAACAGCAATTGTAATATTTATTTACAGGTTTTACACGACATATTTACATATCTATTTACATAGTTTATTTTACTGTTGATCATATGTGCATGTTTAGCACTTTTGTGGCCCTTAGTTCTGTGTTTTTGTATATTTTCGCCCTAGTCGCACTAGTCTGAGAGAGAGTCCCCATCCGGCTTAATCCCGCCCTTATCTGAACAACCGGCCAATCGTTGTTCATGTGGCCGCTCATCCTCAGCCGGCAAAGGCAGAGCTGAGATTCAATACGATGTATTCGAGATCTGGTGAACAGCGTGTGTTTTACAGCTGCGCCACCTGAGCGGCCCCAAGAGCCACTTTTAAAACACAGCTGACCCTGTCCACAGTCAAGTGAGCTTAGCCACTACAACTCCTGATGATCTGTAGGAGCGGTAGCTATATCAAAGGTCCAGCAGAACAGCTGAGCTCTTTCTCCCATCATACATAATAAGCTCAGCCATCCGATGAATTACATGCGTCCCTAATATTTTGGTCATCACCCACAGTTTATGACTATGGGTGAGAAATACAACACCAAGAAACCAGGTATGTAGGCGTGACTGTATTGATAAAACGTGACGCTGCTTGATTTTGGTCGAGACTCTCTGGCTGGGATAGAAGTTTGGAGTTTGAGCAGTAAATTCTCTCACCCAAATCAGTCGCTGCTGCTACCCCCACCCCCAATCATCAGTCTTGCGCCCCTTCGAGTGGGGCTGGGACCAATAACCTCAGATCATCAATGTTTATTACTAATAAGATGAATTAGCACCGCCACAAAGCCCACGTTCAATGTTGTACTCACTTTGACCCTGCTGCTGTTCCTCCTTCTTCCCTCTGATGGCGTGTCTGAGCTGAGCGATTTCGGCCTGTAGCTTCTCCACCCGCCGTTCACTCTTCTCCACCTTCACACACGCACCCTGTAACACAATCCGGTTCGAACACCAGTTTCATACAGACAACATCTACTAAGATCCATCTGCAGACCTGGTCCTAGTAAATAAATACAGATGAATGACCTTCATTTCATCCAGCAGGGCGTCGTTCATGTCGCTGACCTTCTCCACCTCACTGAGGTCCTCACCTGAGGAGAAGAATTTGGATCTGAGAAAAAGACAAAAAAAAACAATTCGTCACCGTTTATTACGAGACAGGAAAGCGTCTGGTGTGGACCTGCAGGAGCTTCCAGCAGGTCGTGTGGAGGAGGAACGTGGTACCTGTGCTGCTGTACAGTCCGACAGTGGCTCAGTGAGGGACACGTGGAGGAGACCCTCCAGTAATCCTGCTGCTCCAGGGTGCCCAGGTTACTCACCGACACCGGGACGCTGCTGTACCGACTAAACACAGGACACACACGGACTTCAGAAACATTCCAGACATCAAAGAGAATAAAAAAGGACATCAAAGAGAATAAAAAAGGACATCAAAGAGAATACAAAAGGACATCAAAGAGAATAAAAAAGGACATCAAAGAGAATAAAAAAGGACATCAAAGAGAATACAAAAGGACATCAAAAAGAATAATAAAAGGACATCAAAGAAAATTAAAAAGAACATCAAAGAGAATAAAAAGGAACATCAAAGTGAATTAAAAAGAACATCAAAGAATACAAAATACATCAAAGAGAATAAAAAGGAACATCAAAGAGAATTAAAAAGAACATCAAAGAATACAAAATACATCAAAGAGAATAAAAAGGACATCAAAGAGAATTAAAAAGACATCAAAGAGAATAAAAAAGACACAAAAGATAATTACAAAATGACATCAAAGAAAATAAAAAATGACATCAAAGAAAATAGAAAATTACATCAAAGAGAAAAAAGGACATCAAAGAGAATACAAAATGACATCATAGAGAATAAAAAATGACATCAAAGAAAATAAAAAATGACAGCAAAGAAAATAGAAAATGACATCAAAGAGAAAAAAAGGACATCAAAAAAAATAAAAAATGACATCAAAGAGAAAAAAGGACATCAAAGAAAATAAAAAATGACATCAAAGAAAATAAAAAAGGACGTCAAAGAAAATAAAAAATGACATCAAAGAAAATAAAAAATTCACATCAAAGAGAATAAAAACGCTTTTTCTGGATATTTTCTTGTTTTATCTACTAATTTAGTCATATGCAGTTCCCAAATGTGAACCCTCTGGTGATTGGACAACCCCTGATCTGATCAAGGACAGCCGGATCACAGTACGCCCTCTCGGGCACAAGGCCAATCTGATGCCACTTTTTATCACCTGACAGTGTTGGGTTTTTACAGAGAGCCGTATAGCGTACAGAGCGCCACCCTGTCAGAGCTTGCCGTCCTGGGCAGATCGGTGGCTCTGCTAGCGGTGTGCTAGCGCATGAGACCGCTTCACCACCTGCTAGAATTTTCCAGACCGAGACCATCAATGGTGATCAAGGATGCTGTGCTGCTTCAGGGGCTGAAGGATTCATTATAACTGACTAAACCATGAATTCTGCTCTCTACCAGAAGATCATGATGATTTAGTTTCCTCCCGTACCTGCCGCTCCAGATGAAGGCGGTGTACTCGAGGCGGTGCGTGGAGCCCGACGCCGTGGCCTCGGACGGCGTGAGGAGCATGAACACCAGCTCCTGATACGGCAGCGCTCTTCTCAAACTCTGATGAACCAGCTGCTCCTTGAACGACATCTGCTGACTGCTGTTCCGTCTCTGTCTGTACCATCCGACCACGTTCTCCTGTTCCCAAAAAAACAAGGGGGGGGGGGGGGGGGGGGGTAAATAACGCTCAGAACTGAAATCCCAAAAATATGAGAACGAGGGTTGACTGTACCTCTTTGAGGTTGGACAGAACCTGCTGGAGCTTCTCCTGATCCACCTCACACGCATTGTTGTAGAAGCTGGTGGAGAAATGAAGTAAACGTTAGAAATACGCTCACCGAGCACTTTATTAGTAAGTAAGTAAGTAAGTAAAGTTTATTTATATAGCGCTTTTCTAGGACCAAGCCACAAAGTGCTTTACAATGCGGTCAAGTATAATACAATAAAAACACAAAAATTAATAATCATAAAAGCTACACAGTGACATAAAAACATTAATACAATAGCACAAATAAAAATTTTAAATGCACTTTAACTACACATACATACATATATATACACACAAATACATACACAAACATACACATACACTTTACCAAAGAACGTCAGCCCCATTGCTTAAGATCACTACTCTGAAATGCTAATGAATAAAAATGTGTCTTAAGACATTTCTTGAAGGTTAATGTAGACTCAGAGAGTCTGATATCGAGTGGGAGACTATTCCATAATTTAGGAGCCTGGACAGAAAAAGCACAGTCCCCTTTCCGCCTCTGTTTGGTACGGGGCACAACCAGAAGCTCTTTATTAGATGACCTCAAAGACCTACAACTTTTGTAAGGAACCAGCAATTCACAAATATAATCAGGTGCTTCCCCATGTAGAGCCTTAAAGGTAAGAACTAAAATTTTAAAATCTATCCTAAATTTTACTGGCAACCAATGAAGTGAGGCCAGCACTGGACTGATGTGGTCTCTACGTCTAGTTTTTGTTAAAAGCCGAGCAGCTGCATTCTGAACCATCTGGAGTCTTGACACAGGCAAGTATACAAAGCATTGCAGTAATCCAGTCGAGATGAAATAAAAGCATGGATGATTTTCTCCAAGTCTTGAAAAGACAAAACCTGTCTAAGCTTTGCAATATTTCTTAGCTGAAGGAAGCAAGACTGAACAAGCTTATTTATATGGGCAGAAAATTGCAAGTGAGAATCAAACACAACACCCAAATTTCTTGGGTAAGTGTTAATTCTTGAAACGAGAGAACCAAGGGCCATCTCCAAATCTCTGGGTATGTTGTCTAGACCAACAACTAGAACTTCGGTTTTGTCCTCATTTAATTTAAGAAAATTATAATTCATCCAATTCTTGATAGCTGCAATGCACTCAGTTAGATTGCCTAATCCACTGAATTCATTTCGTTTAACAGAGAGGTACAGTTGCATATCGTCTGCATAAAAATTAAAAGAAATATTAAAACGTCTAATTAAATTACCCAGGGGGAGCATATATAATAAGAATAAAACAGGGCCAAGAATAGAACCCTGAGGTACCCCACAGGTAAAATCAGCCTTCAAGGACATCTTATCTCCAATGGAAACAGAAAATTTCCTATTGGATAAAAATGACCGAAACCAATCCAGTGCTGATCCTGATATGCCAACCCATTCACTGAGCCTGTTTATTAGGATATCATGATCTACTGTATCAAAGGCTGCACTAAGGTCAAGTAAAACCAACACTGTTATTTCCCCTGAATCTGAGTGCATTAAAATATCATTTAAGATTCTCACCAGTGCAGTTTCTGTGCTGTGCTTTTTTCGAAAACCAGACTGAAATTTTTCAAAGACATTATTTTCTTCCAGTGCGTGCAGAAGTTGATCAGACACAACCTTCTCCAAGATTTTTGATAGAAAAGGAAGTTTTGAAATGGGTCTAAAGCTAGCACAATCATTTGGGTCAAGGCCTGGTTTCTTCAAAAGAGGCTGTACACTTATTAGGAACACCAGCTCCTGATCAGCTCCTCAGTAGAGAGGATTCTAATCAGACCTGAACTCATAATCAGATTATTTAGACGCTCTACTTACACAGCGATACACCCATTACATCACCGCGGTTTTAGCCGTTCAAACCGACGGCGGTACAACCCGCTAGCACGCCAGCTAACGTCTCCCTCCGTGTACCGAAAACGCTTAAACCGTCCCCGACGCCCCAATTTACAAATAAACAACACTGGTATAATTACACCTTTATACAGATTACACATCAACGAGAATTTATTTACATTATAAATTGAAAAGAACTCTGTTGGTTGCTCCGTATTATATCCATCGTGCCGCACTGAATGCTGGGATTGATCTTCAGCGCTGAGGAGGCGCCGGACGCTCCCTCGTCATTCGGTCGGATCATCACTCAGAATGAAGGCGCCTCAGTAGGAGCATTTTAAGGGAGCTAAGGATTTAGACACGCCCTCTTCTCTTCTCTGGAGTGTAAGGTGATGTTAAAAAAAGGGGGCGGGGCTTTACGTACCTGTGAGTCCTCCTGCACGTGATGTGTTTCTGAACGTCTGAAAAAGAAGAAGAAACAGTCCATTCAGTCTAAACATGACAGCGTTTGTATGTGTACGACTGGGCACTGATTGATCGGTCGGTGTTCCGGTTCATCCCAGAGCTGTTGAGTGGGGCCTTTTCTATGACTGATTCATTACACCTGTTAGCAGCTACTGTGGCTGAAACACGTGAATTCATTAATTATAAAAGGTGTCCTAATACTTTTGTCCATACAGTGTATTTTCCTCTCCTCAATAATAACAGAAGTGAACGTGCTGATGATGAGAGCGCCGGTTGGATTGTTGAGGTTCTTACTTATGTTGTGCACAAACTGGATGTGATCCGTCTGTGAGTCGGTGATTTTGCTCTTCTCCTCCCCGACGCTCTCGCCCAGGATCAGACCCTCCTGTGTGACGCACAAACATAAACACACTCGTTAAGCGTCATACAGGACCAACTAACATGTATTTGGATGCTGGTTTAGTCTGATGGATTCTGAGGAGTTTTTGATGCTGGTCAGGCTGGTTTGGTTGATGTGGAAGCTGATCTGTTTGTTTTGGTTTTTGAGGGGTTCGGGGTTCTGTTTGGGCTGGTTCTATGGTTGGATAGTTTTGGATGCTGCTCTTATTTAATGGGTTTTGGATTGGTTTTAGATGGTTTTGGGAGGTTCTGGTCAGGCTGGTTCTTAAAGGTTTGACAGTTGTGGGTGTTAGTTTGGTTTGATTGATTCTGGATGATGGTCAGGCTGGTGGTTTTAGATGCAGGTCTGGTTTTTAAAGGTTTTTGGATGCCGTTTGGGTTGGTTTGCTGGTTTTGAGGGGTTCTGGTCAGGCTGGTTGATTTGGATGCTGATCTGATCTGGTTTTGAGGGGTTTGGGGTTCTGTTTGGGCTGGTTTGGTAGTTTTGGATGCTGGTTTGGACTGGTATTTTGGTTGGATGTTTTGGATGCTGGTTTGGACTGGTATTTTGGTTGGATGTTTTAGAGGCTGATCTTGTTTAATGGATTTTAAAAGGTTTTGGATGCTGACTGAATTGGTTTTAGATGGTTTGGGGTGGTTTTGGTCAGGCTGGTTCTTAATGGTTTGACAGTTGTGGGTGTTTGTTTGGTTTGATGGATTTTAGATGCTGGTCGTGTTGGTTCTAGATGGTTTGTTGGTTTTTGAGGGATTCTGGATGCTGTTTGGGCAGGTCTGCTGGTTTTGACAGGTTATGGTCAGGCTGGTTATAAATGGTTTGATTTTATGGCTGTGGATGCTGGCCATGTTGGTTCTTGATGGTTTGGTTTGATGATTATGGATGCTTGTTTTGTGAAAGGTTTTGGAATTTGTTTGGGTTGGTTTGGGGAGGTTCTGGTCAGGCTGGTTCTAGATGGTTTGGTTTGATGATTTTAGATGCTGGTCTTGTTTTTGAGGGGGTCTGGATTCTGTTTGGGCTGGTTTTCTGGTTTTGAGAGGTTCTGATCAGGCTGGTTCTTGATGGTTTGGCTTGATTGATTTGAATGCTGATCTGATCTGGTTTTTGGGGTTCTGTCTGGGCTGGTTCTGAATGATTTGCTAGTTTTGGATGCTGGTATTTTGGTTGGATGTTTTAAATGTTGATTGGATTGGTTTTAGACGGTTTTGGGTTGTCCTGGTCAGGCTGGTTCTGAATGGTTTGGTAGTTTTGGATGCTGGTATTTTGGCTGGATGCTTTGATGCTGATCTTGTTTAATAGATGATAAAGTTGAACTGTATGGAACACTGAGAGCTTTATATGATGTATGAACCTCTGTTTGCTGTAGATAAAGAATAATTGTAAGAATAAAGATGGTTTACTCACCAGATCAGAATCTGTGTTGAGATGATGGAACATTAATGAACTCAGAACTAATCCTGATATTCTCACTGTAGTGCTGAACTCCTCCATTATCCTCCGCTTTAACTAAACCACTAGATACAGGATCAGCAGATATAATATAATAAATAAATAACACAACATATATTAATTAAACGCTGTAAATTATAACACAATAAACAGCTCGAATTCTGTGTTAGCCACCATGCTAAACTTCCGTGTCTCTGTGTTTACATCAGAGTTTCAGTGTGGCGCCATCAAGCGGAGATATAATGCAATTACACCTGCTGCGATTATTCATTCATTTAAACAGTTATTTATTCATCAAATAAATCATTCATTCATTCATACAGTTATTTACTTGTTCTTTTATTCATTCATTCAGTCACTCATATATTTAGATATTTTACTACACTCATTACAAAGTACAGAAAACAGTGGGCAGTTGTTACTAATAAATTATTAGATTTATGAATGTTCAACTTTGATTTCAAAGATTCAAATGCAAAATAGAAGTTTTTTACTAGTGATTTCAGACTTTGAGCCCACTATAATTTTTTACCTGGTGGATTTTGTAAATGTATTTAATTTATAAACATTTATTTATTTAAGAACTTTTTTGTTTTAGCATTTCTTTCTTTCTTTCTTTCTTTCTTTCTTTCTTTCTTTCTTTCTTTCTTTCTTTCTTTCTTTCTTTCTTTCTTTCTTTCTTTCTTTCTTTCTGTCTGTCTGTCTGTCTGTCTTTCTTTCTGTCTGTCTGTCTGTCTGTCTGTCTGTCTTCTTTCTTTCTTTCTTTCTTTCTTTCTTTCTGTCTGTCTGTCTTCTTTCTTTCTTTCTTTCTTTCTTTCTTCTTTGTCTTTTGTTTGTTTATTTATTTGTTTGTTCTTTTATTTGTTTGTTCTTTCTTTTTTCTTACTTTCTGTCTTTCTTTCTGTCTTCTTTATTTATTTCTGTCTGTCTTCTGTCTTTCTTTCTTTCTTCTTAATGTCTTTTGTTTGTTGTTTTATTTGTTTGTTCTTTTTTCTTTCTTCTTTCTTTCTGTCTTTCTTTTTTTGTCCTTTTATTTGTTTGCTTGTTATTTCTTTCTTTCTTTCTTTCTTTCTTTCTTTCTTTCTTTCTTTCTTTCTTTCTTTCTTTCTTTCTTTCTTTCTTTTTAAACAAGTAAATATGTTTAGATGATGTAGTCACAGATATAGCATCCCTTACACATGTATGTAATCTTTCTACTTAAACTGTATGTATATACACACATTATATTATCTCATGCTGTACAGTGACTATGTGGGTAGCACTCACCAAGAGGGTCCTGGGTTCATTTCCCAGGTGGAGCGGGCTGGGTCCTTTTCGTGTGGAATTTGCATGTTCTCCCTGTGTTTGAGTGGGTTTCCTTCCAAGGTTCAAAGACATACAGTCAGGTTAATTGGAGATACTGAAATTGCTGTGATGGACTGGTGACCTGTCTGGGGTGTTTCCTGCCTTTTGCTTAAAAAACCAGACCCACCGCGACCCTGGACAGGATGAAACGATAGTAAAACAGACCATGAATGAATTAAATTATAAATAAATCAGTATATTTATTAAGGTTAATGAAACTGTGGTAAATGGGTGACCACAGCACCGTCTAGCGGTGTCGCATATAGCAGCAGGGCGATACCATGTGTGATGAAATAAAGGGGGAGGCGCGATTCTACCATGTTGCTTAAAAATGTTGTAACGTCCAACTTGAACTTTGTGACCGGTCGGTAAAACTCGAGAAAGCTTCGAATCTGGAGTTTGGAGCTGAAACTCAATGACAGCGGGACTTAAACAACTGGAAGGAAGAATGAGAATCACCCAGGTAAGAGTAAATGTACAGGTTTGGTATGAACTTGTTTTTGTCGTTGTTGCGTTGAGTGACTGTAGCGGTGTGTGTTTCAGTTCATAATCGCGATATTAACAATAATATCGCGATTATATTGGTTTACATTTGAGTTGCATTGCTTCTTTAGCATTCTGTCATCGATTTCTCACACAGAACGTGTTTAAAACAACAACAAAAACCAAATAATGCCATCGAATACACAACAATCACTAAAGGTTGAGAGTTGAATTGGTTGGTTGGTCAGTTTTTACTCTTATATTACAGCTATTGTTTACATGAAACCAAACTAACAACTAATTAATCTTTACTTGTATTAAATCTTTACTTGTTTCCTGAATTTCATTGCTTGTCCCACCTGGGAACGCCTGGCACAGCCCAGGTATTCACCCCCAGTCTTCTATTCACATACACAATCTCTTACACCTTGGGGCAACTTTGGGCAGACATTCCACTTTTGGCTTATACACCCTGAAATTATCTACACCTTCACACATTTACCTACACACAGCCAATCGACCTTCTTAATGGTTTCGAGAGGTTGGAGAAAACCGGAGTACCCATACCAAACCCCTTATTTACATTTATTGCATTTATAGTACCAGCTGTGCCATGGTGCCAACTTATGGTGCCACTTAAAATGTAATAATATAAACATAAAGCCAATTAAACCTTCACACACAGTATCCACACGTGAAGGCCGATGCATACAGATGTGTCTCAGGACTCTTTTAAACGGTTCCTTACACCCAGCGAGTCTGATATTCCCTTATTTTTTGTTTAGTTCTTGGTACCACTGATGCCACTTTTCCATTGGCGTGGTGTCGATGCTGATGCCAAAATCCCCACTGGTTGGCATTTTGCCACTGCAAAATCACAACCATTGAACCTGTGACGCAGTTTAGATACACATACGTAATCATTTGTTGGTGGAAAAAAAAGAAGCACTTTGTAGTTCTACAATTACTGACTGTAGTCCATCTGTTTCTCCATGCTGTTCTTCAATGGTCAGGACCCCCACAGAGCAGGTATTATTTAGGTGGTGGATGATTCTCAGCACTGCAGTGACACCGACATGGTGGTGGTGTGTTAGTGTGTGTTGTGCTGGTATGAGTGGATCAGACACAGCAGCGCTGCTGGAGTTTTTAAACACCGTGTCCACTCACTGTCCACTCTATTAGACACGCCTACCTAGTCGGTCCACCTTGTAGATGTAAAGTCAGAGACGATCGCTCATCTATTGCTGCGTCGCTCATCTTCTAGACCTTCATCAGTGGTCACAGGACGCTGCCCACGGGGCGCTGTTGGCTGGGTATTTTTGGTTGGTGGACTATTCTCAGTCCAGCAGTGACAGTGAGGTGTTTAAAAACTCCAGCAGCGCTGCTGTGTCTGATCCACTCATACCAACACACACTAACACACCACCACCATGTGGTCACATCCAGCATTCATTTTAATCCTGGTCAGAGTCTCGGTGGGTCCGTGCCTCGCAGGGAAACACGTTTGCACACTGAATTATACAGAACTGGCAAGAATTAAACTAAGAGCTAAATAAAGCATCCAAAAAATCAGGACGTGTTTCCTAACTGTGTTTGTTTATGACCAAAGTCATGCAGCACACTTGTGCCAACCAACCACATGCTGTGAGGATAGTTGGAACAAAGTAAAGGCTGCAGATTAAACAAAGTCAAAGCAACATTTCAAAATCAAATCACTTTATTGTCACGTCACATTAACACAGGTGTGAAAGGTGAGTGAAATGCTCAGGTGCTCAGTCCCTCACAGTTGCAATACACATTCACTTACATAAAAACTAGCACCATTCATTCAATATATACAGATATAGTACAGGACTCTTTATTTTATTTTATTGTTATTATTATTGTTGTTTATTTTTTGTGGACGTAGGTGAGCTGATCCCAGCGTGCACCAGCACCGGCTGATAGGCTCCCGGGCGAAGATGGAGGTTTCCTGCTGGACTGTGGCGCTGGTGATCCTCCAGCTGTGGTTCTGCGCGATGTTGGGGCTCATCGTGTTACCCGCCATGTTCGGGATCTCGCTGGGTTTCACCAGCCTTTACATCAAAGCGCTGGTCAAAACAATCGAGGTAAGACCAAACGTGGACGCAGCGGTCAGGAAAACGTCTCGCATCTTGAGCCAAAACATTAGGACCACCCACCCTGGAGTCCAACCAGCAGGCTTCACCTGATCGTCAAGATTAAAATCATCAGATCAACAAATAATAGATCCCTCACCCTAAGGGGGTCCTGAAGTTTTGGCTCATCAGTGGCTTTTTATTAAAGGCAAAATAATAATAATAGAATAATTCTATTTCATTCTATAATAGCATCTATACAACTTTATGTTTAGTTGTTTCATGACCCCTTATACACTATACACCGATCAGCCATAACATTAAAACCACCTCCTTGTTTCTACACTCACTGTCCATTTTATCAGCTTCACTTACCATATAGAAGCACTTTGTAGTTCTACAATTACTGACTGTAGTCCATCTGTTTCTCTGCATGCTTTGTTACCCCCTTTCATGCTGTTCTTCAATGGTCAGGACCCCCACAGGACCACCACAGAGCAGGTATTATTTAGGTGGTGGATGATTCTCAGCACTGCAGTGACACTGACATGGTGGTGGTGTGTTAGTGTGTGTTGTGCTGGTATGAGTGGATCAGACACAGCAGCGCTGCTGGAGTTTTTAAACACCGAGTCCATGCACTGTCCACTCTATTAGACACTCCTACCTAGTCGGTCCACCTTGTAGATGTAAAGTCAGAGACGATCACTCATCTATTGCTGCTGTTTGAGTCGGCTATCTTCTAGACCAGGGGTCTTCAACCTGTGAGTACTTGCCCGAGGGGGCGCGAGCGGCTGTCCGGGGGGGGGGGGGGGGGGGGGCAGCGCTTGGTACACACGACCGAGTGCTGTTCCACCAAGGGACCAAGGGGAGGGGGGCGGGGTGTGAGGGGGGCGCAAGTCGCGCTCGGCACACGGAGGGGGGCGCATGCCTAAAAAGGTTGAAAACCCCTGTTCTAGACCTTCATCAGTGGTCACAGGACGCTGCCCACGGGGCGCTGTTGGCTGGATGTTTTTGGTTGGTGGACTATTCTCAGTCCAGCAGTGACAGTGAGGTGTTTAAAAACTCCAGCAGCGCTGCTGTGTCTGATCCACTCATACCAGCACAACACACACTAACACACCACCACCATGTCAGTGTCACTGCAGTGCTGAGAATCATCCACCACCTAAATAATACCTGCTCTGTGGGGGTCCTTGTGGGGGTCCTGACCACTGAAGAACAGCATGTACAGGAACAGATGGACTACAGTCAGTAATTGTAGAACTACAAAGTGCTTCTATATGGTAAGTGGAGCTGATAAAATGGACAGTGAGTGTAGAAACAAGGAGGTGGTTTTAATGTTATGGCTGATCGGTGTATTTGGGGACAAAAATATTGGGACACCCCTGCTTGGGACATTATTAAGTTCAGATATTTTGAACACACCCATTCCAGTAAGATGATGTAAAATAAATGACATGTCTCTAAATATGTGGCAACAGTTTGGGGAAGGGCATTTCCCTTTTTTACAGTACAAGCATGTTCGGTGTGGAGAAACTGTACAGAGCGCTGACGGGCGCCACGGTGGGTAGCACTGTCGCCTCACAGCAAGAAGGTCCTGGGTTCGATCCCCACGTGGGGCGGCCGGGTCCTTTCTGTGTGGGGTTTGCATGTTCTCCCTGTGTCTGTGTGGGTTTACTCCGGGAGCTCCGGTTTCCTCCCACAGTCCAAGCGCTGATCTTTAACCCTGCTGAAAAGCACTGGGACGATTTGGAACGTCGACTGCAAGGCGAGCAAGGATTCCTGTCCACTACGGGCACCTGACCTTACAAAAGTGTATTCTTTTGACTGACTAGGCATAGAATTCCCACAGGCACACTCCCAAAGTATAAAGGCTGTCACTGCCTTGAAGAGTGGTAGTGCTGCCATGTTAATGCCCATGGTTTTGGAATGGGGGGGTCCAACAAACAAGCTGGTTGTAAGGTGTCCGGATACTTTTGGCTGTATAGTGTACGTCCTAAAGCAGGGCCAGGCTGCTTTTCTATACAAGACTATATTTACATTCATAAATCTAGAGTCCAGATTTGAATGCCACAGTGTGTGGTATCGTGCCCATCCCACCATCGGATTCCGTACCCACGTTATCAATCACAGAAACACGTCGACATTTGATTTGATTTGATTTGAATTAATCATAAATAATTGGAGTTGGTTGTGAACACTGTGGCGTGTTTGAGCTTCTGTGTTGAAGGGCACCTGAAAATAAACTTGTTTTTTTGGGCAGTGGGCCACCCGGAGGATCCAGAGAGGGCAGAAGGAGCAGCCTGAGATTCCGGCTCATCTACCCAACGGTGAGGGCATTCCTGCTGGCACCATGTCACCACGACTAAATATATTTGATCATACACAGGGGCGCTGCCTGGTATAGGAACTGTGCATGAAACAGTTTAAATAAATACAGTTTAATTAATAAGTTGGCATCTGGGTAGAATAACTTCATGCCAGTTCAGCTCGGGCACATGCTTTGGGTTTGGTTCTGGTTTTGTGGTCAGTTCTGTTTAAAAGAACCCAAACGTTTCGACAGGAGGGAGCAAACGTTCTCTTTCGGTCGGTCTGTTGGCGTTGATCAGTGCCAACCGTCGAACTGAAGTTGCTGTGATGTTGCAAGTCGGGCATTTCATAATTCTAGCTGGCATCACCACGTGAACTTTACCCAGCTTGAGAAACACGTTGTTCTGGATGAAGGACGCGCTGTACTTATAACCATCAGACTCTTAAAAAATTTAGTCCTATCCGATTCCCCCGATGGTATTCCTCCACTACTCCTGACCGAAGAGGCTCGTGACTAACACATGCCCCCTCTGACATGTGTGCAGTATCAACCGCTTCTTTTCACCTGCACCTGGTGTGTTCATACAGAGATCCGTATCGTGCACGGAGAGTCACAGTCTTGCACTGATCTCCATTATCCCCCGTTTCTGTGCAGTGCAGCACCATCGACCAGCCAGCAGAGGGCGTAACTGCAGCACTTCTGAGGAAATGCTCCCAGCTGTTAGTTGTCAGCGTAGGCGCACGGCTAGCTGATGGCGTAGCTGAGATTTGAATTCAAGGGTCTTTAGCAAGGCGTACAGAACGCCACACTGCCCCACCACGCCTTGGGTTCGAATCTTTGCTGCTATTGACTGGCTTGAAGGGATTGCCCATTGCTGCAGTTGCGGCCTCTGCTGGCTGGTTGAGGTACTGCACAGAGACGGTGAATAATAGACAGCAGTGCGATCCTGATCCCTGTGTGAACTTGCATCGTGCAGGTGAAAAGAAGCGGTTGGGTTAGGTACAGACCTCCTCAGTCAGGTTTGGGGAATCAGATATGACTTTGAATTGAATTCTGGTCACTTCATTGGTAACCTCTGCTGGACCAGCGTGGAACTTGATGGCTGGACGTTCATCAAAGCTCAACGTTATGCTAATTTGTGCCATGGTAGCCTTCAATTAACCAATCGGGAACACACAAAACACCTTAAAACAGGGCCAAGCCTCGGCGAGAACTCCCCGTGGAGGGTCTGATGTTCCTCTGTGGTTTCAGGGATCATCCAGAAGGACGACGGCTCTATGCAGGAGGAGATCGGGGAGCTGCGCCGGTCCCAGCCGAAACTCTCCGGGGGAGACTTCACCCTCTGCGATGTGTTTTATTTCTGTAAGAAGGGGATCGAGAGCATCATGGAGGACCAGGTGACCCAGAGCTTCTCGTCCGAGGAACTGGCCTCCTGGAACCTTCTGACTCGCACCAACAACAACTTTTGCTACATCAGCGTACGGGTTACCATAATCTGGGGTCTGGGGGTGTTCGTCCGCTACTGCGTCCTCCTGCCGCTCAGGTGAGTTAGCGTCCGTGGTCTCGTCCAGTGGGGGGTCGTGAAAAGTAGCCTAGATATTGGGAGGTGCATTTGTCGGTGCACTCTCAGTGCAGGTCCCGAGCACGGATAGAAACAGGAAGGTTGCGTTAAAAAGGGGATCCGGCATAAAAACTGTCCAATAGGCAGATGTGGTGGTGCAGCGGTAAATGACTTTAGCTCACTACTGCTTGGTTCGAACCACCAGCGGTGAATCCCTATCGACCCGTCGGACGTCTGCATGGGCATGATTGGCTGTGTCTGGGGGAGACTTGGTGGCAGAGGCCCTGCAATGGATCGGCGTCCAGTCTGAGGTGTGTTGAGAGCCGCGTACGGGGACACGCCCACTCTGACGTGGCCTTCGGTCGCCAGTCTCTTTTTATTTGCCTGAGAAGTGGCATAAGGACAATAGGTGAGCGAGGCGGTAAACCTGCAACTCGGTTGGTTAAACTGTGATGGCAAGGGAGACGGTCAGTAAGTCTGTAAGTAAAACATGAAGTCAGTCATTCATTGACCTGGTCAGTTAATGGGTCAGCGAGTGGTACAGTTGGTCAGTGATTAGCAGGAGAGACAGTGAGCGCCAGTACGATGACGAGAGAGAGAGACAAGAACCAATTGGTCGTGACTGGATTGGGTGAAAAAGACGAATATCACTCAAAATGTGTGTGTGTACGTGTGTGTGTGTGTACGTGTGTACGTGTGTGTGTACGTGTGTGTGTACGTGTGTGTGTACGTGTGTGTGTGTGTACGTGTGTGTACAGGGTCACTCTTGCTGCTATAGGACTGAGCTGGTTGGTGATTGGCACCTCACTTGTGGGTCTGTTACCCAGCAGCAGGTACCAGTTTCATACCAACTCTGAATAAAGTGTTCTGTAAACTGTGTGTGTGTGTCTTGATTTATGATTGTAAATTTGTGTGTGTGTTAGTTAATGATTGTGTGTGTGTGTGTGTGTGTGTACTTTTTTTACTGTACTGATTGTGTATATGTTGGTTCATGAATGTTTATTTATGTTTGTGTGTGTGTGTGTGTGTGTGTGTGTGTGTGTGTGTGTGTGTGCGTGTGCGTGTGCGTGTGCGTGTGCGTGTGCGTGTGCGTGTGTGTTAGTGTGAAGAACTGGATCAGTGATCTGGTACACTTGACCTGCTACAGGATCTGCGCTCGAGGTTTATCAGCCAACATCCGCTACCATAACAAGTGGGTACATGGGGGTACAGGGTTCCACCCCTCGTTTAATCCTCTTTGATCCTCGTTATCTGGATGGTGATTGGTCGACGTTACGTGTTTGATGTTCTGATTGTAGGGAGAACCGCCCGAAAAAAGGAGGAATCTGTGTAGCCAATCACACGTCCCCCATCGACGTCGTCATCTTAGCTAACGACGGCTGTTACGCCATGGTGAGTGGGGGGTCTTTAATACACATTATTATTATATGTATAGTTTAATTAGAATGCACTATATGACCAAATATGGACACCTGACCATGAGCTTGTTGATCATCCCATTTAAAAAATGTTGTGCGTTCATATAGATTTCTCTCGTTTTGGAGTGCGTCTACAAGAATTTGTGCCCATTCAGTCAGGAGCATTTGTGGGCCCTCGGGTGGCAGTCTCCAGCTCTCAAGTTCGAATCTCGAAGCTCTGCTATAGACTGGACGGGCGCCTACACAGACATAATTGGCTGTGTCTGAGGGAGGGCGGGTGAAGAGAAGCGGTTGGCTTTGGCACATGTGAAGCGTCACTTGTAAGCCAAGCCTTATTGTCCAACATGGACAACGTACTTCACTACACAAATGCTCTTTTGACAGAATAGGCACAAATTCCCACAGATACTCTCCCAAATCTTGTGGAAATCCTGTCCCAAAATTGGAGGCTGTGCTAGCCATGTTTTGTGGGCTGAGTGTAATTGTAATTGGCTGTGTCTGAGGGAGAGCAGGTCAAAGGGATTCCTCATTGCTATTGCGGCCTCTGCTGGCCAGCCGAGGCACTGCACAGAGACGGTGAATAACACAGAGCAATGTGAGACTCTGTGCAGGTGAAAAGAAGCGGTTTGGACTAGATACGGACAAGATACATGCTCTTTTGACAGATTAGGCACAAATTCCCATAGATACACTCCTAAATCTTGTTTTTTAATGTAGTGTCCACATACTTTTGGTCATTAATAAAATGCCGATCAGAGACGTTTGTGTGTCCTCCGTCCACAGGTGGGTCAGGTTCACGGGGGCATGATGGGGGTCATCCAGCGGGCGATGGTGAGGTCCTGCCCGCACGTCTGGTTCGAGAGGTCGGAGATGAAGGACCGCCACGCCGTGGCCAGAAGGTGAGGGTCAGAACCCAGACACGCGAGAGTTCTCATGAGAACCCGTGAATCTGTTAAGAACTTCTTTTCTTCTCGTCTCAGGCTCAGAGATCACGCCGCCGACAAGACCAAGCTGCCCATTCTCATCTTTCCTGAAGGTAAAGCTCCTCGCCCGCCTGCGTGTGCCAGCTTCTTCTGATCGTGCCCTTGTGTTCTTATGCTGTGAGACGATAGATGTGTGGCGCATGGGTGGCGTAGAGTTCTGACATGCCAGCCCACCCTCGCGGGATCAGGAGCTCTCGACCCGGCCGGGCTTTGCCAGTCGTGCCAGTGCTGTCGCCCTCTGCTGTCCGGTTGAGGTGCCTGCACTAGCAATGGATTATTTTGCCGTACGCCATGCGGATCTCTGTGAGATTCCATTATTGGTGGGAGTGTGTGATGGTTTTAGCCCTCGTTGGCCAGCAGGGGGTGGTAGAAACACTGGCATAGATATTTTTTCATATACAGACTAAGTGGTCAAAAGTATGTGAACACCTGACTTTATATCATAGGTATTGATATGTGCCTCCACTGTTCTAGTGTGTTTTGAAGTGTGTCTGTGGAAACTTGTGCCCACTTGTGAGCTCAGAATTCATGAGCTCAGTCACTGGTGTTGGATGAGGAGTCTGGCTCCGACAGACATCCCAATTCATCCCAGAAGTGTTCAGAATGGCCCACGAACTTGATGACAGCGCTCACCTGAGACGAAGCTGAGGCTGTTTATAAAGTGTATTGTGGACACCACTTGTAATTAATGCTTTGAACCTTGAGCCAACAGTTTAAGGAAGGCCCTCTGGTGTGACTGTACCACTGCACACAGAGCCAGGACTTTCCGGTCCAGCATCAATGCATGACCTGACATGGGCACAAGTTCTCAGAGACACGCTCCAAATTCTCACCAGTAGAGTCGAAGGCCACTGAAGCAAAGGAGGGGACGATGGAGGATGACGACTGTGAGTTTGATCGTTTTTAAGATGCATTTTCTTTACAGGAACGTGCATCAACAACACCTCGGTCATGATGTTCAAAAAGGGAAGCTTCGAGATCGGAGGAACCATCTACCCAGTAGCAATCAAGGTACGTGGGTCCTTATTTTAAGGTTTGAGCATTTCATAGAATTGTGATGTTCAAGGTCTAAATTGTGTTTGAACTACTCAACAACTCCATCCAAGCGGCTCGAGCATTTGGCGACTGAAGATAAATATCGAGCTTGGTAAATATCTGGATATGAGTCGGCCGACTGGCAATGAGTGCGGTGTTGAACAGCCAATGAGAACACAAGATACGGTGTGAGGGGAACACAGGGGAGGAGTGTGAAAAGGTGGGACAGGGACACACACTCACGTTTTACAGTATTTCTGACCTTATCCTTCTCTACAAAACACCCACGCTGCATTGCAAAAAGTATTTATTAACCTCCAACTCACTACAGAACAGAACAGACGCCCCCTGCTGGCCACGTAGCCAAATCCACTCGGGTTCATTTATCTTTCCTCTTTGTTTTTACGCTGCACAAACTTTGATCGCTCGCTAGTTGTTGATGTGTATTTTTGGATGTGGTATCATTAAACCCCTCGTCACTTCTCACGTGTGTTTTCATGACAAAATGTAGTTTGGGAGACTGGAGAAGCTCGCCTGTGATTCCAGTTGGTGATAGGTGGTGTAGTGTGTGACCCCCCCCCCCCCCCCCAATCACCGATCAGTCGTGTAATAGTGAAATACACACCGACTTGAAAGACTCCCGATTACAAAACATCCAGTCGTGTAGTGTGAACTGTACAGCGACCCTGACCACTTGGAAAGTCATGTAGTGTGAACTTGGCATAAGTCAGATTACTTGGCATTATTAGGTGTTCATACTTACCCAAACGAATCGGATCAAGGGGTAAACCAAGAGTCCAGCTGAATCGCTCCAGAGTTGGTTTAGGACTGAACTGAGATCCCTTCCTCTCAAGGGTCTCGATGCGATTACTGTGTTCACACGTACCCAAACAGATTCACCAACCTGACTCAGACTAAAATGGGCTGAAAAAAGTGCATGGTGAGAACACGTCAGGCTAGTTTATCGGATTTTGGTGCCACCTGGGCGTCCTGGGTCAGGGTTAGGGTGCATTCACATGAGAAGCGGCAAAACCATTTTTGTGTGGCGCTTAAAGTTCTAGGGTTAGGGTTAGGGTTAGGGTTTCCAAAGCTCCTCCAATGAGACAAACTGTTTGATACGAGGCGGTTAAATCGACTCGGCCCGTACGAACAAAACTTAGCGTGACTTATTGTAGTAAAACAGCGAGTGAGGAATGTGATTAGTGGAGGAACTTATGAGCAGTAATAATGAAGAGAAGTTTAGTGCTCCTGTCTCCTTCTTTTACTACATTAAACCACGTTAAGCTTTATTTTCAACCAGAAGCGTTTTAGACTCTGGGAGAAGCTGATTCTGATTCTCATCGTTTCTCAGAAGCTGGAGCTCTAACACAAGTTTAAAAGTGAAACAGAAAATCCAGATAAACACAGATACAGATATTCCACACTAATGCAGATTCGGCTCAGATTTGGTCCTCCTGCTTCTCTTTCTCAGTACGACCCTCAGTTTGGAGACGCTTTCTGGAACAGCGCGAAGTACAACATGGTGAGCTACCTGCTCCGGATGATGACCAGCTGGGCCATAGTGTGTAACGTCTGGTACCTTCCGCCCATGACCCGACAGGTATGAAGACGCTCGCTGATGGGAGTTAACGTTCGGTTATGAGACGGAGGTTTGACTCGGGGTGTGTTTGTTTTTTAGGAAGGCGAGGACGCCGTCCACTTCGCCAACCGGGTGAAATCGGCCATCGCCCGCCAGGGTGGACTGGTGGATCTGTCCTGGTGAGAGGATCAAACCAGACACATTACACACAAAAGTCTGTGGGGTCACGGCGGAAGCCTCTGTCCTAGGGGATACGGTGTTATTAATCCTGAGACGTCACCCTTTAAATCCTAATTCCCCGATTTTATTCTAGTACATACTGATCAGGGTTGCGGTGGGTTCCCCTACTTTGTACAGGACGTCTGACCATTGCAGGGCCTCCACTAGTCCTCTCCACCCAGATCTCATAGACTCGCATTTACCCCATTTTATGCAGCACTGTGTGGACAATAGAAATTAAGGGGCCTTTCTCAGGGGCCCAGCAGTGGCGACATGTTGGTCGGGGGGTCTTAAACCAGTGACCCTCTGATTATTAGTTCACTACCTTACTTGCTGAGTTATTGCTCATACTAACAGGTATATAAAGTGAATCATTTCTGCCAACAGTTTAGGGAAGGTCTGTTGTACCTTTTGCACAAACTGGTCCTTAACGACAGGCTTTGGGATGAATTGGAACACTGATTGTGAGCCGTGCCACTACCTGACAAATGCCAGGCACAAATCCCCACAGACACACTCAGCCATCATGTGATAAACCTTTCCTGAAAATTGCAGCCACAAACCACGGACGTTCATACTAATAAGCCAATAGTCAGGTGTCCATATATTTTTGGCACACAGTGTGAGTATGTCGCTCTGGTGATGTGTGTGTGTTACTGAGTGCTGGTGTTGCAGGGACGGAGGTTTGAAGAGGGAGAAGGTGAAGCAGTCGTATAAAGAGGAGCAGCAGAAGATGTACAGCAGCATGATTGTCGGACAGGACGGAGGGGAGAGCGGTCCGCTGGAGATGTGCAGAGATCTGGAGGAACCTGATGAGGAACCTGATGAGGAACCTGATGAGGAACCTGCGGAGGAACCTGCGGAGGACCATGCAGAACCTACAGACTAAATGATGACGCTCTGGGATTTCATTAAGGATTTTTTTGTTCCGTTACTGAAGCATCAGATATAAACAATAAGCTGATAATGCTGGATATTGGGGGTGTTGGGGGTGCTGGGCGGGGTCAAAGTTGGGGCACAGTGTTCTCTTTTTTATGGTCATTAATTAGGGCTGAACAATCTAACGATGTTATCATGATATATTAGGTCACGACACATTTTTTGGAGCATCACGAGCACTTTTACTCCACAGGTCAACCATGCTTTGATTCTTTAAGTCTTCCTGTTTTCTATATGCCCAAAAGTATTTGGACGGCCCTCTTAATTATTAAGTTTGGGGTATTTTGGTCACACTGATGTTCTCCTGTTCCAGCATGAGTGTTCCTCGGTGCATAAAGCCGGGTTCTAGGAGCATTGTTGTGATGGTTTCACCTCTTTACACACCTTGGATGAATTGGAACACTGACTGTAAGACAGGGCTTCTCATCAAGTCTCGGTTGAGTGTTTTTATTCAAAGCCGTAAGTGTTATATACAGTATAGTCAGGTGTCCAGATACTTTTGGGCGTGGAGTGTACTTTACACAGGCACCAGTGGGCCTACTTTTCATCTAACTGGTAAATTTGGCCGTACCAAAGCTCTAGGAGCAACAACAGCTCAGCTGTGAACCCACACAAGTTTACGGCTACCATACTGAGTCACTATCGAGTTCCAAACTGCTTCTGGAAGAAAGCCGCGCGAGACATGTTTAGCAGGAATCCCATTGGTGCAGAGATCCTCATGCACGATGCCACATGTGGACAAGATCGATGTAAAGCACACCAGCGTCGGACTGTGGAGCAGCGGATGACGATCATTCCTCCTCCCGGGAGTCTGATTGGAGGATCTGAATCAGGTGGGTGCCTGGATAACATCGCCTGCCTTAACGATGGAGATGGAGACCGCATACAACCACATTCTAGTGTAGTGTTGGAATGAATTGGAACACAGACTGTAAATAACGCAACCCCAACAACATGCCAGATCTTATAATCCTCGTGTCCAAACGGAAGCGAATTCCAGCTCCTGTTCCGAAGTCTAAATGTAACGTTTCTTATTTTTAAAGCTGCAGAACTCTTTTTAACAGACTTCTTTCTGCATCATGAACGCACACCCAAATCTGGTCAAAAGTTTTGGCACCCCGGTTAGTTTTGCTGTTACGTTATTTTCTTGGTTCATTAATGTCACAGATTTTATTCAGAATAGTTTGTGCTACTTTGGATTGGTCAGAATTCAATAAATATTTTTTCAAACACGTGCGTTCGATAGCTTTGTTGAATTGATCAATAATGATCGTTTATTTCATGTATCATTTAATTCTTCGATGTAAGGTCACCAAGTAGTACAAAGAATCCTGCTATTAAAATATAATAGAAGTTCTTGACTACTTTTTTTGGCAAATGTCATCTATTTAAAAAAATCTAATTACAACAGAAATTCTTGAAGAGTTGGGACAATTGAAAAAAGTAAATAGAAACAAATAGAGCCTAAAGACTCGTGACTTGACTCTGACTCTAGTCTAAAGACCCGTGACTTGACTCTGACTCTAGTCTAAAGACTCGTGACTTGACTCGGACTCTAGTCTAAAGACTCGTGACTTGACTCTGACTAGTCTAAAGACTCGTGACTTGACTCGGACTCTAGCCTAAAGACTCGTGACTTGACTCGGACTCTAGTCTAAAGACTCGTGACTTGACTCGGACTCTAATCTAAAGACTCGTGACTTGACTCGGACTCTAGCCTAAAGACTCGTGACTTGACTCGGACTCTAGCCTAAAGACTCGTGACTTGACTCGGACTCTAGCCTAAAGACTCGTGACTTGACTGACTCTAGCCTAAAGACTCGTGACTTGACTCGGACTCTAGCCTAAAGACTCGTGACTTGACTGACTCTAGCCTAAAGACTCGTGACTTGACTCGGACTCTAGTTTAAAGACTCGTGACTTGACTCTGACTCAGCACTCAGACCCTAGAGAGGAAGGGATCTCAGTTCAGTCCTAAACGAACTCTGGAGTGGTTCTTGGTTTTACCCCTTGGTGCGATTTTTGCTGTACATATATAATATTCATGTTTACCACAGTTATGTTTCCTCTTAACATCCTTCTGTACTGACAACACCTATTTTTGTAGGTGTAAAAGTTTAATATTTTTGCTTCAGTTTTTAAGGTCTGGACTGCAGGCAGGCTGGTATAGTACCTGCACTCTGTTACGATGAATCCAAGCTTTTGTAACACGTGATGAGGGTAGCTTTGAATTGTCTGGATGTACAAGTAAACAGTCTAAATGGAAGCACGTTGCTCCAAAATATATATGTACCTGTTTTGCATTGTACCTACTGTCCCAACATTTTTGGAATGGGGTTTCTATATTTTCATCAGTTATTATTATTCTTCAGAAGTTAAACTAACATAGTGTTCTGATGAGGATGTAAAGCCAACGCCGGACCCCCATGCAATCAGGTACAGTCAGAATTTGGTAAATCACAGAACCCCCTTTTAAGGAAAACTGCAACAGTACCAGACAAAGTACAGATAGAGTCGGGTAATTTGGGGCTATAACAGCCTCCACTCCACTTTTGGGATGTCAACAGGACACTGAAGTTTTACACACCAAACTTGTTTTAGCATGCACAGGGAACTCGGTAAGATAATCCACCAAACCGTTCCCAGAAAGGCTAAAACCCCTTAAACTCAATAGTTCTGAGGGGTTCCCAAATATTCTGGTTATTTAGTGTAGTTATAAGTCGATGTTGATCTTAAATCGGGTCACAAACGTTCCTGTTTTTAGCATTTAGCTTCGTTTAGGGTTGAATATTTTCCGCAGTTTTAAATGAAGCTTCAATAAACCACTAGAGGCCGCTATAGAACAAGAAACTGATGAGGCGCCATGTTAACGCGATTAGACTCGTTTAGTTTTTAACCTAAACTAGTTTCATTTAACTACATTTATTTCAACTTTAATTATTTATTAACATTTATTCACTTTAAACTATTTCTTAAATTACATTCATTTATCTTCAGTTAGTCGATAGCATGGTGGTGTTGGCTGTGTCGATGCTGCACACTTCCAGGTCCTTGAGTTTAATCATTGTCTCCAGTTACAGTCTGTATGGAGTTTGGTATTTTCTCCCATTTATGCACTAGTTTTCCCCAGGTGCTACAGTTCACTACCATAAAACACACTAGTAGGTAGATTGGCTGCTCCCAATTGCCCTATGCTGTGTATATAGAAAGGGATCACCCTTGTGTTTTCAGTATAGCCTCCAGTTATTTCAAATACATTCTTAAGGAACTGATTTCTCCTGATCATGGTCGTTGTGGGTCCAGGGACACATGTATTGTTCGTTAGTGGGCTGGTCAAGGTTCACAGTGATGTCTGGAGCCTGTCCCATCAACTCTGGTCACATCTGAATTGTCTTGAAATGACTTGAAGCTGACAATCCACCTTCTGGCAAGTCTGCAAGAACTCAGGATTAAACCCAGGATCTGCTGCCCCATCCTTTAAATTTCTCTGATTAACTGGCACCCTGTCCGGTGTTTGACTTTTTTGCATTGTTTCAGGGATAGGCTTTGGACCCACGATGACCTTGACCACTATAAAGTGCTTACAAAAGAAAAGTAGTATGTATGAAGCTTGATGTGGTCGTTGTGAACCAAGAATAGAAAACCATCATCAACCACAACATTCAACAGCTTCATAAACCACATTATACTGGTCAGGGTCACGGCTGGTCCTGTTTCACTGGAATCTACTGGGCACAGGGCAGGAATACCCAGGACAGGTCGCCAATCCAGAGTACCTCAGGGCAATCAATATGGAGAGCATGCCAAACTCTACAAGGCAGTAACTGGACCTCAGGATGGAACCTGCACTACCAACACGACCGGTGAGTAAAACACGCCTTGATACTCTATATGGCCGAAAGGAATTCGTGTCTATTTATTCAAAAGATGACAGCATTTTATGTTCAGTCGATGTTCCGGTTCATCCCAGAGCTGCTGAGTGGAGCTGAGTTCAGGGCTCTGTGCTCATGTTGGGACAGTAACGGGCCTTCCCTAAACTGTTGCTGCAAAGGTGGAAGCACGACATTTTCTTACACCTGTTCACTGTTAAGGCTTGAACTCAATAAAATTGATTTGATCCACTAGAGGTCGCTCTGTACCAGGAATAAAACTGGTAACCAGTTGGAACTGTTGGAACGCAAAGGTTCGTGTTTTTCGGGTCCAGGTTCAAGAAATGGACACCTGGTACAAAATAATTAAAAATAATAATTTATTAGGCTGGTTATTTAACCCCCCTCCATTAAAAATCTATAATGGTGATGTGTATAAAACAACAAGAAGTCAGTAAACAGGGAACAGCAGTTTTGAAAACGCTAGTCCACATCATTTTCAGTTGAACTGAACATCTAGATCTAGACGAACATCCGTGTACCATTCTTCCACCCCCCAGTCTCAGTATCTGGTGGAACATCCTTCTGCCTTGGTGACCTCTAATAGATGATTTCAGTAAGTGCTCTTGTGGAATCTTCATCCATCCTTCTCGTCCAGAAGCTTCCAGCTCATTGAGGTTTGATGTGTAACTCTGGAGACTGAGAAGATCCACTCCAGGATATTCCGACTGATTCCTTAACCAAGCTTTCATTGGAAGGTTCATGGTCTTGCTGGGAAGTCCAAACATCACCGATATGCCATTTCATCTTGGTGCACGGTCAAGGTTGCCAGTTTCTGCAGCAGAAGAACATCCTCACATCATCACTGACCCCCTGTATGATCATATTCTTCTGCTCATAAGCATCACCGTTCTTGCTCCAGACAAACCACTGATCCACCTGGCCAAACAGTTCCAGTTCCGGTTTCGATTCTTGGTGTTTTCCAGTCCAGCCCAGTCCAGCCCACTCCACCCTTTCCGTGATTCTCGATCAACATTCCATCTCTCTCAGCATATGTGAGCAGCTCCTTAGTTTACACCACGGTTGCAACACACCTTGAACACTTGAACCTCTGGATGGTGTTTATATCTCACATCACAGCTGAAGCAGATGAAGGCTGGTTACTGGTGTGGTTTAATCATGTTGTAACCCAGCTTTAGGTTCTACAGACTAGCAGTACTATTGTGTAGAGGTTGAATTACTGGGACACGACAGCATTACCAAAATCTCCTGATACTCTTAAATAAAACATCATTCATTTTATTTTTATTTTATTTTATTTTATTCTTTTATTTGGTGCAACATTTAACTGATAACGTTGTTGTTTAAAGCAGCATTTAGCTCTACAGAAACGTTTAGAGTTTAAAATCCTGATTTTCTTTTCCTGAAGTCAGTGGAATAAACGTAATTACATTTTAAATGTTGATTCAAAAATTGTTAATAATAAAAACATTTGTATTACAAAAATTAAAACCACATGCATTTATTTTATTCTTAATTATTTATTAACATTTAATATTTAAAATGTCAAGTACAAAAGATTCACAATAAATTACACACAAAATCTCTCTACAGTTCTTACTTATGAATAAAATTTAAAACATTATTTATTTATTTATCTGTAATTAACCCCCCCCCCCCCAAAAAAAAAAATTCAGTCATAAAATAGCATTCAGCAAAAAACTCAATTTTATAAACCACCATGAATTATCTGTGAAAATTTACAATAATAATAATAATAATAATAATAATAATAATAATAATAGTAATAATAATAATATAATGATAGTAACAGATAATAGTAATAATAATAATAATAATTGAGTAATAATGAGTATAATAAATGTAATAATAATAAAGAAATAATAATAGTAATAATAATAATAATTATTATAATAGTAAATATAGTAATAATAAATATAATAAATGTATTATTAATAGTAATAATAATAATAATAATAATAATAATAATAGTAAATATAGTAAATATAGTAACAAGTATAAAAATGTATTATTAATAGTAATAATAATAATAATAATAATAATAGTAATAATAATATTTGGATTTTTGTATTAGTTATATAAAATAAACTACAAGCTTCCAACTTTGTGGCAGTGATTAGGGAAGGTCCTTTCCTGTTCCAGCATGACTGTACTGTGCATAAAGACATGGTTCAGTTTGATGAACTCCAGCAGTTCTGACCTCGACCCCATTAAATACAAATTTTGGATAAATGAACACCACCTCTGTGATTCAGTACCAAGGATGCTAATGATTGCTGACACCAGCCTTAGGTCATTGTTTTCATGAGTTTGGGATGTTCTCCCTGTGTCTCTGTATCATTGCGGATTCTGTATCCCTCGAAGGTGAAGAGGTTGCTCAGGGTTCCCGCTTGGTGTGATTGAGGGGGAAAATGGGTCAAGGGGGCACTGGCATCCTTTCAGGAGTGTGGATTGCAACCTTGACCAGGATGAAAAAACGAACAAATGAATGAATGGCACGTCTGACCACAAGCTCGTTGAACTCCAGCTTAACGAGAGCCGGAGCTCATCAGGAGTCTGGAGGTTCCTCTGGAGGAGGGATGAGTGGAGGTGCGGGTGGAGGTGTGAGGAGATCAGGGCGAGGCGTGTTAGGTGCTCACCGTGACGGAGCTTTAATAAAGAAAGCAGCCAGTGTGAAATGGCGTCGGGTCCTTCAGGGATGAAGCCAACAGGTTGGGATTGCGCTCAGGCTGGCGTAACAATAACGACCCCGCAGACTTAAATTGTTTGAGCAGAAATGTTTGTTCTTTCCTAACGGGATTGTGAATTATTAATCGTCTCCTCGGGCGGGGCCCCGAGCCCTCGGTGGAGGTGGGGTGGAGGTGATGGTCCGGCGCTCTGATGTATGTGTCTGCACGTCTTTATATCCAATTTGAGGTGATTCGGATAGATTTTGAAAAGACATCATAAAGAGCACGCCGCTGACCCCCGCCAGGCCTCGATCCGCCCAGACGATCGCCCGGCATGTCCCTCTGATTTATGATTAGATTTTCTTTTTTTTTACCTCAGATCTGATCTATACAAATGTAATGCCGGTACACTCAGTAAATATGAATAAACCGCTGAATTAGATCATTTTCCCGGTGAATGGAGTTCACCCTGAACATCATTTCCAGCCCACGTCTGAGTGCCTCGCCTCATCAGGGGGGTAAACGACCCCGCTCCGGGCCGGACCTGCCATTGGGGAGGTGGGGGTGCTTTTTAAAAACGTTCCTCCACGATCCGTCCTTCTGAGCTTGATGCAGGACACGCCGAGGTCCGAACGGCTCAGAACGGCTCAGGCCTACTGTCACTGCTGCCCTCTCTGCACCTCCAAGGCTCCTAAATCTCACACTCCCGCCCCTTAAATTCGTCGGGCGGAGTCCGGGACACAGAGGACAGAAAACCTAGCTCTCTCTCTACACAGACGCATTTCCCATCATCCTACACTCCCGAGAAGAGGGCGTGTCTAAATCCTTAGCTCCCTTAAAATGCTCCTACTGAGGCGCCTTAATTCTGAGTGATGATCTGACTGAATGAAAAACAAAGGGAGCGTCCGACGCCTCCTCAGCACTGAAGATCAAGCACGACTTTTCTCACAAAGAACTACAAACACAGTGCGGAGCAACCAACTGAGTTCTTTTCAATTTATAATGTCAATAAATTCTCATTGATGTGTAATCTGTATCAAGGTGTAATTATACGAGCATCGTTTATTTGTAAATTGGGGCGTCAGGGAGAGTTTAAGGGAGACGTTAGCTGGCGTGCTAGCGGGTTGAGCCGCCTGATGCTAACTGTGTTAGCTTAGTAAGCTAAAACTGTGGCGATGTCTAAGTAGAGCGTCTAAATAATCTGATTATGAATCCATGTATTATTAGAATCCTCTCTACTGAGGAGCTGATCAGGTAGGAGGGAGCAGGGTGGGTTGATAGGTTTTCACAGACCCTCTGTATGTTCAAAAGTATGTGAACCCACAAAGTTTGGAGTTTAAAGCTGATGTGAAACAAGGAGGCCCGGCTCACAGTCGGCGTTCCGATGAATCAGAAAGGTGTTCAATTGGCCTTAAAGTGTATACAACAGGGCAGGGCAGTGGTAGCTCATGGGTTAAGGTACTGGACTGCTGGGCCCCTGAGCAAGGCCCTTAACCTTAATTTGGTGCTGTATTCAGCCATCCACAAGGGGGCGCCAATTTACCGATATAATACAATTGATTGTATTGTATTTTTTTGGGCATTTTTTTATTATATGCTTCCGACTTTGTAGCAACAGTTTAGGGAAGGCCCTCTCCTGTTCCAGCAGAAAAGCTTCCAGCACAGAGATCTAAAGTCAGCCCCACTCATCAGCTCTGGGATGAACCGGAACATCAACTAATCAATCAGTTTATGACTGAATGGGCACAAATTCTCACAGACTTCTCAGAAGAGATTTTGTTGTTTGTAATGGGACGTCGGACAAGCTCGTGATCAGGTGTCTGCATATTTTTGGCTGTATAGTTTACGTAAACACGTCCGAGTCTGTGTGAGTTTGTCCCCGGGACCCTGAAGCCGTGCAGCACCCACACGGCCTGCATGAATAAACGATGTTGGCTGTAAATCTTGCTGATTGTAGCGCACCGAGAGAATCCAGGAGGGAAAACATTCCAGCAGCTCATTTGCAGCTGGCTCTGATTAACATAACCTAATGAAACGAGCTGTAATTGGGCCGCATCGATCGCTGCTTTTTTTAAGGTTTGATTGAGCCATGATGGAGTCTCTAACGTCTCCGAGCCGAGAGCCGATTGATCTGTGGTGAGATTCGGAGGCCGTTCGGTTAGAGAAATAATGACGTACTTGTGTAGTTATCACTCGCGTCCTGCCGCTTCTTTTATTTATTGGCCTTTTTGCCTTTTCATTTTTGCCATTTTTATGCCGCCACCAATCGCCACGATCATCAAAATGAGTGCTCGGCATGAGGAAACGTTCATACCGACACAGTTTTGTCACCGTACATGTATCACTCCACTCCATTTCTGCAGCCGCTGCTGAGCTCTCCAGCTTCTGAGTTTGAATCTGAGCTTTGTGATCATCACTGCTGTAACAGCGCCTCTGCTGGCTGGTCGAGGGGCTGCACAGAGACATCAATAACAGAGAGCAATGCGTGACTCTGTGTGTGAACCCACATCATGCAGGTAAAACGTAGTGGTCTGCTATTATACTGGTCGGAGGGTGAGTGTTAGGTACGGCCCTCCTCGGTCAGGATCAAAGTCTGCAGCAGTACAGGAGATACAACTGGGGAATTGGATACGACTAAATTAGGAGAAAAATTACAAACTGCACCAAGAGAATTACAAAAAGATTTTTTTGTTTGTTTTACGTAAACTGTATTGTTGAATAACGCGAGTTGGACAGAATAACAAAAATTATTGTAATAATAATAATAATAAATGAAAGTAATACATTTATTACTTTAAGTAAAAATAAAAACTATAATTCAATAATAATAATAATAATATTAGTAATAACAATACTTAACAATAAACTAGTTAATAAAAAACAAAAATAATAGTATTGATGTATATTGAGTATAATAATAATAATAATAATAATAATAACAATAAACTAATTAAATAAAAAATAGTATTAATAATAATAATAATAATAATAATTAATAAAAACCAAAAATAATGACTAAATGATAATACAAACAAAAATAATAGTAATAATAATAATAATAACAATAATAATAATAATATTAATCAAACAATAGCAAAAATATAATTGTAGTTAATTTATGACCTGTCATTGTTTTTATTCTAACATTTAGGATTAATGACATGGAAAATAAAGAGGACAGAACCGTGATGTATAGAATCACTTCCACCTGGAGTGAAATAACGCTCAGGCTCCTGTGCCTCTTTGCCCCCCCTGCTGGTCATAACTTACACAGCAGAAGAAGCAGGACTCTGTGAACAGGCCCAGTAGGAGCCATTACAGATGTTTTAATCCTGTATGAGATGATTAAGTCGCTTGTAAACGTCGTTTCCTCGCCGCGACGCTCGTTTTTATTTTAAGCTGACAGATTATTTTATTTAGTTTCAGGTCAGCACAGATCCATCGTTTAACTCTCCCGCTTTATCAGGACCGCTTATCTGGAGAGAGCTGATGTACCTGGAGCCTGAAGGATTAAAGATGCCGAGATTTGTGAGGAGACGTTCTCGCACCGTGGGCCTCAGATAAAGCCACTCCATCAAACCAATCCAAGTTCATCAAATAAATAATGAAATAAAGGTTTCGCTCCATTAATAGAAAATTATCCCCACTGTGATTAATTGTCTTAAACTTATGAAAGCTGTTTTTGTGTGAATTGAAGGGAGGAGATGATGGATGGGGGCGGCTGATGAATGAAGAAAGCATCTGAACTAAATTGAATGTGTACTCATCCGTCCCTTCTTCACAACTAATGATAAATTGAGCGTGTCGTACAGAACAAAGCTCGGCCAGGTTTAAACCCCGGCCACGTCTCAACAACCACACCAGGTACGTTCAGATTTCTTCAGGTCGCTCTCACCGTTTACACCCTCTGTTTTTAAACGATCGATAACTCACCCTGTCCACAGTCAAGCCAGCTTTGAGGCTCCTGATCTGAAACCAGCAGCTTAGAGCTGAATTACTGCTCACCAGAGGAAGGTAGAAGTAAAATCAGCAGTTTAATCCTGGGATGATGTAAAGCCTGCTTGACTGCTGACAGTGACACTCGTGTTTTTATTTGGTGGCTCTTAGATTACATCTGAACATCTACACACATTTCCTCTCAGCATGAGGAGTGAGGATGAGACCTCAGCAGGATTTTACTCCTCTTTCATAGCCTGTATAACAGTATTTATTTCCAATGCACTGTTTAAAATGCTTCTTACAAATTTAATAGTAATAATAAGAATAATGAAAATAATAATAGCGATAATAATAAATATTAATAATATAAATATCTAAATAATAATAACAATAATAATAATGATCAAATAATAGTAACAAAATCACAAAAAACAACAATAATAAAATGCTATATTTTTATTACTATTAATAATCATTTTAATGATAATAATAATAACTATAATAATCTATATTGTCAAACAAAATAATAAAAAGAACAATAATTTAAAATAATAATAATAAACAAAATGATAACAAAAATACTATTTATAAAAAAGATAAATAATAATAATAATAATATGAAAATAAAATAACATATTTGTTACTAAATTAAAATATTGTATTACCTTATTAAAATATTCTCTTTAGTACTGTTAATAATAATTCGTTAATAATAATAATAAGAAGAACAAAACAAAAACAACAATAATAATAAAATAATACTAATATTCATCATGTAACAAAAATATTTTATTACTATTAATAATTATGTTAGTAATAACAACAAACAACAATAATTAAATGGTAATTATAATAATAACAACAATAAACAAATTAATTAAAAAAAAGAATTATAACACAATTATAATACAACAATACTAAAATAATAATGATAGTAATAATAACAATGGTAATAATACTAATATAATAATGATAATAATTATAATAAAAATGATAATAAAAATAATGATAATAATAATAATAATAATGATAATAATAATAATGATGATGATAATAATAATAATGATAATAATAATAATGATAATAATGATAATAATAATAATAATAATAATAATAATAATAACAATAGTAATAATAGTAACAATAATAATAATAATAATAATAACAATACTACTACTAATAATAATTATAATAATAATAATGGTAATAATAATAATAACAATAGTAATAATAATAACAACAACAACAATAATAATAATAGTAATAATAATAACAATACTACTACTACTACTACTAATAATAATAATAATAAATAATGGTAATAATAATAATAAAAGTTTTTCTTTTATGTTACACGTCTTGGCAATACATTTTGACTAGACATTTCTAACGTGACTTATAAATATCAAATCTTTTCCAAATGTTGTTTAATATTTACTAATATTAATATTAATAATTAAGTTGATTAAAAGTCTCAGCAGGATTTTATACAGAAGCTCTTCTGCCTCTTTATATGCTCAATAATGATTGAGAAGCAGTTTAACCAATGGTGGCGTGCTGAGTCCATGATTAACCAATCACAGCACGCTGGTGGGCGGGATCAACGGCAGTATAAAACGCATGCGCAATGTTCGGTATCTGCAGAAAACAAACGTAAATATTAAAATGAACTGAATCCTGAAGGAATTTCATTAGAAATCTTGTTATAACCCCTTTTATATCTCAAACAGAGGACAGAAACGTTCTTAAACTGTTTAACTGTTCACTTCTGCAGTTTTATCTCAAATAATGAGCATTTTATTCCTGAGTATGACAACTTCATGTTTGGAAAGTTCCCTGGATCATTCCACAAACTTCCCAGTATTACACTAACCCTGTCCCAAATTTTTTGGAATGTCAAATTAGAAATCAGTCCGTTTGTGAGTATAACGTTTAATTTTTCAGCCACATGACCTTAAAAACGATTTACAAACCACTGCTTTCATTATTAGCATTTACCCTCCTGTCCCAACTCTTTTGAAGTTTGTGTTGTATCTCATTTAGATTGTTGATCTATGTGATGACGTCTGTAAAAGTTAAACTAAACTGTTTTATTGGCACAAAAGGAAACCTCGTTAGAGAAGAAAAATAAACGTGTTGTTTAAAATCATGCTAATTGAGACGCGGGCGAAGCTCCAGTCCATCAAATTCGTATTAGAATTACGCCTGGCGCCCGTCCAGACCCGACGTGTCGAGTAAATAATCCCGCCATCTGCGAGGTGCCGACAGTTGGGAAATAAAGAGCCACATGAAAATAATGAATGTAGAGAAAATAAGAGACAGCGTGTCCATAAACCTTCCTGCTTATTACCAGCTGATTTTCTCTTCTGCCTCTCTCACACATTCACTGGATGAGACACTGAGACAAACTGAGCGATACTGAGAGACGCAGAGAGACACTGAAAGATACTAAAAGATACTGAGAGACACTGAGAGGTACCAAGTGATACTGAATGACACAAAACTATACTGTGAGACACAGAGAGACACCAGGAGAGAGTAAGAAACACTAAGCAACACTGAGAGACACCTGAGAGATTCTAAGACTTTTAGAGACGCTGAGAGACACCAGGAGACATCGGGAGACACAGAGAGACAGTAAGTGACACTAAGCAACACTGTGAGATACTTTGAGACAATGAGTAACACTGTAAGCCACTGAGAGACACTAAGCAACACAGAGACACCAAGAGACTCTGAGTGATACTTGGAGACACAAAACTACACAGTGAGACACTGAGAGACACCAAAAGACACTAAGCAACACTGTGAGACACCGAGTGACACTAAGCAACACTGTGAGACCTTGAGAGACACTGAGAGATTCTGAAAGATTTTGAGAGACACTCAGAGATTCTGAAAGACTTTGAGAGACACTGAGAAACACTGAGAGACACTGACACTGTTGCTGCAAAGTCTGACACATTTAATTTCCTTTAAATAGTTGAATTATTACACCTGTTAGTAATTGATAAAAAAAAAATAAAAAAAAATAGAAGGGAGTGTCCCAATACTTTTGTCCAGATAGTGTACGTCTTCTTTATGGAAATGGGGTTGATTCTCTCTAACTGTTGGAGCAGCTTGTTTGTTTACATTACATTCAAATCCGGATGTGGGATTTGTGAGTACATCATTGGTATAAATACCCTCAGCTCCTTTACAAAGTCTATCGTGAAATACTTTGGGATGAATCGGAATGAGGACTGTGAGCCGGGCCTTCTCGTTCCTCACCTCACAAGCGCTCTTTCGATCGAACGGGAACAAATTCCCACACAACCTTCTGAGAGGAATGAAGAGACCGTAAAGCTGCGAGGGGGTTAAAATCCACGTTACCGCTGTGCTTTTGGAATGGGGTGTCCAACACGCTTACGGTCAGGCGTCCACATACTTTTGAAACATTCATATATAAATATGCAGTATATTTAATGAATGAAATCAGACCAACAGATCTGCACATGTGAAGCGTTTAAAAGTTGATCAGCGTGTGAGACTCGTGTCTGACGATTGGAGACACATAGGGAGCGTCCCGAGGCATCATGGGAAATGGCGACGCCCGGCCCGTGCCTCACGTTCTGGTAAGCCGTGCAGCGATATTGAAATGCAGCGTTCAATTTCATTTTCTGCTCTGAAGAAAAAAACTAAACAGAAGACGAATAAGAAAGCGCGTGAGATTTGTGCTCGGCGGAGCGTCGCGCTCGGTGCTCACCCAGAAACGAAGATTTTCTTTAATTTGTGGACGCCGGATGTTGATGGATGATGTTTTAATGCTGCTGAGTGTTATTTTTACTGAGCAGGGAGGAAAACTATACATTTTTACTTCATCGCCGCCGGTCGCGCGTCGCCCGTGAATAATCGCCTCCGGCGGCAGATGCTGCGGCGCAGAAACCAATTCCTCAGAAAAGATTTGCTGAAGATTAATTGTCTCCAGCTGTTTCACGGCCCGCCGCCATCTTAATACATTTCTGATCAGTCTGAAGCTGGCTGGGCGCGCCGGCCTTTATTCCTACATCTGGATTCATCGTATTCATTACGGCTTTTATCGCAGCTGAAGCGGATTTTTCATTGTTGGCGGTGTGGGCGCGTCCCGGCCCCTCCGCCCGTTCCCTTTCTCATCCTCGCCTCCTTTCAATCCGCCTGCGTTCCGTCCTCACGCAGAATTATTCAGATCTGTGCAAATGAGTCGTATCCGCTTCTCCTGCCCGGGATGTGGGGGGGGTGGGAGTGGAAATTGAAACTGACCCGCCATGACCCCCGCCTATTAATCGAGCCGAATCGCGGCGCGTGCGATCCGGCGTCGCGGGGAACCCGGCGATTAGACCTTAATGAGGGAGACGCGACCCAGCTGGCACCGCTCGCTCGCACTAGTTAAGAACAATCGCCGTGTTACGACCCGAACCAGGGGGCTCGGCGGGAGCTTTACGCGCTACTATTCAGCGCTAATCATCTCGCGCGGCCCGGTCACGTCCCGGATGTTCCGCGTGGCCTTCGGTTTATTTACAAAGGGGCTGGGTAGCAGAGCTGCGCCACCGGAATTTTTGCGCTAATCATACAATAAAAACCAAAACAAATTGAAACACCGACCGTGAGCTCTTCAGTGTTTATATCGAATCGCTCCGTCTTCCCTTTGTACCTTTAATATCATTCAATCTTTAGAGGAAATGTGTCTGTGGGAATTTGTCCCCTATCTGATGCTAAAAGCAAAGCCCTGGCTCACAGTCTGAGTGTAATTCATCCCAAAAGTGTTGTTGAGCTTTTTTGCACACAACTATTTAGACCAGGTCTTTATAGAGCTGCTTTATGCTCAGGGGAGAACTGGGACTTCCCTAAACTGTTGCCTCAACTATAAAAGCCTGTTAGCAACGGATGAAACAAAAACAGCAGAATGTAGGTCGCTCTGGATAAAAGCGTCCACTAAATAATGTAAATGTAATGTAAAATCCCGCCCCTCCCCTCCGCCCGCCTGTCCGGCCGGCGCACCGACAGATAGCTGTCAGCTATGAAAAATCGCGCGCCTCCTTAACGAACGCCTCATTCTCTGCAGATTATTTACTTTTAATGTGCGGGGGATGAGAAAAGCACTTAATATGTGCTCACGGCCGCCGTGATGTATGGGGTCAGCGTGGCGACGGTGGCACCGCCGGTTTGCTCCTCTGTGATAAATCTATCCTGGTCGGGGGTTCCTGCGCACCTCGTAACGGACGCCGTTATAAAATCACCGCCCCTCCTACAGGAGCACCCAGAAATCCCATAGATCGCGCTCGTTATTGCTTTTTCGCTAGCAAGATCCAAAAATAATTAGATATTAACGAGCGCTCGTAGATCAAACGTCTTTCCATAAACTCCAAACCTGTAGGGCTTTTTATTTATTTATTTATTATTATTATTTTTTATTATTATTATTTTTTTTTTTTAATTGATTCATTTATCTATTTATTTTTATTTATTTATTTTTATTTTTTATTTGTTTATTATTTATTTATTTTTTATTTGGTTATTATTTATTTATTTATTATTATTCATTTATTTTTATTTATTTATTTTTATTTTTATTTATTTATTTTTTATTTGTTTATTATTTATTTATTTATTTTTTATTTATTTATTTTTATTTATTTATTTGTATTTATTATTTATTTATCTATTTAATTTTTTACTTTTGTTATTTATTTATTATTTATTTATCTATTTATTTTTTACTTGTTTGTTATTTATTTATTTATTTATTTATTTATTTATTTATTTATTTATTTATTTATTATTTATTATTTATTATTTATTATTTATTTATTTTTGAAACAGCTATCACTGGTCACTCCCACTGCTAACAGGTCAGGTGGGTTGCACTATACCCACCACTGCCAACCTTAAAATCATCAGGAGGGCATCCACATACTTTTAGTCATATAGTGTACTTACAGAAGTACGTCCAAAAGTATGTGGACACCTGATGAAGCAGAACATCGACTGTCTTGACCGACATCCAGTCATACTGACTGAATGGGCACAAATTCCCATACACAACACACTCAGACACACTTCAAAGTCTTGTGAGAAGCTTCTCAGAAGATCGTCTCTGTTTTCTAGTCTCTATTTTTTTCATAGGACATCCGGCAAGCTCACGTCAGGCGTCCGAATACTTTTGGCCACATGGCGTGAATGGTGGTAAACGGTCCCTACGTGGATCTGTTTCTCTGATCTACACCTCATCTGAAGAGCGTCTAATAATAATAGAACAGGAGCAAATGAAACGTTCCGTCCTGATGGATGCTCTAGAAATCGAATCAGAGGAAGATAAAAGGAAAAAAGGGCGTGGCCTCTTTTTAAAAGCCAAGCACTAAAAGCTCCTCTGTCATTATCACGTTATTGCATTACGATTAGTCGGCGTACAGCGAGCGCCTCGGATCGTTCATCACAATTGCATTAGCTCGGCTCGCCTCCCATTCGCCCGCGAGATGGAACGTTAATTGGCGTTCGGTCCGGCCGAGCGAAGACTAAGGAATGACCGGGACACCAAGAACGTTCAGACATATGGAACAAATCAGCGGGAACGACCGGGGTGTCGGGAAAATGACCCCCGGGGCACAGAAATGTTCATAAATCACAAACAAGTGGTTTGAGATGTACGTTATGACCCGCTGCAGACGTCTGGCAGCGTTCCTGAGGAACCTCAGCGTGTGAGCGCGTTCCTCATAGCTGACGCCCTCCAGTTCAGTGGAAACCAAGCCTTAGTGGATTCTGAGGTACGCTTAGGATCTTCTAGGAGTTCCTGATACTTGATTGAATCCATCTTGTCCTCCATAAGCTGCAGGTTTTCAGTTCTGAAGGACGCAAAGCAGCACCAAAACATCAGTGAGCCACCAGCAGGCTTCCAGACCTAATCGTATCTGATCCGTAAGATCCAGTTGTGTTCTTTCTGGTGCTTTTGGGTCAGCAGAGGAACGTCCTGGTTTTCAGTTCCATTCTTTGGAACATTTAGTCGTAGCCAGTTCCTCTTCCTCTGCTGGTGTACAAGGAGGGTATATTCTCCTGACACGCCCTCCCTCCCCCTTCTTATTCGCCCGTACTTTGGTGGATCGACGTGTGAGGTTGGTCTCGTTTACGAAGGGTCACGCACTGATCTCCACGTTCCTCCACTTCTACTAACCAGGGTCCTTACACAGCATCGAAGACCCCGCCCACTTTTTAGTCACGTCTTTTCCCACCCAGCAGACTAGCGGACGATTCTGTCTTCTGCCGACCAGTAGCAGAGCTGAGATTCAAACTTGGAGAAATCTGAACCCATTCAGATAGATGTCAGCAACACCCACACCAACCCCACATACACAATGCATCATTCTTATTCACTGTCTGCTCGTTTAAACCCGTCGCTTTAACCACGGATTTTATCTACTAGAGCAGCTTGTTTGTTTAGATTCCTAAGTCAGCTCCACTGAGAGATAAATGACCATAGATGTTCTTACAAGAAGATAAAACTGGACTAACGTGATCATCTCAAGTTTTAGGAAGATGACGATCACTGAGCGACTGTATGTGACGGCCAGAACAGAGAAGCAGCTCCTGAACCGCTGTAAGTCCCATCAGTTATGTTACTTGCGCTCACAAACATTCAGCCGGGCGTAGGAACGAATTGCTAACCGGTGTATAAAATCAATAACGGTTTAGGGAAGGTCCCTTCCTGTTCCAGCATGACTGTGTGGCTTGAAAGAACTTAAGTGGTCTAATGGCAGCCCTGACATCAACATTAACAGGGCAGTTGTAGCCTAGTGGTTAAGGTACTGGACTAATAATCGAAAGGTCGCTGGTTCAAGTCCCATCACTGCCAGGTTGCCTCTGTTGCTTAGACTGTCACAGTGCTGTAAGTTGCTTTGGATAAACGCGTCTGCTAAAATACAGAGTGGGGTGCGATCCATGGTTCAAACCCCCGGCGGAGCTGTCGGTCGGTCGGTCGCCTGCATACAGGGATAATTGGCTACGTCCGGGGCGTGTTACTGCATCGCGCCTAGCGATTCTGGCAAAACCAGACCCACTGCGACCCTGACCAGGATAAAGCGGTAGTAAAAATCTAGCTGCAGAACTACCAATAAATAAATAAAATACAACATATAGTGTCCCCATAGACACAGTCCAAAGACTTGCAGAACGCCGGCAGGTCCATGGTTTTGGATGCACATCAAGGTCACATTCAAGAAACCTGAACCGGTTCTGTTCAGGTTTCTTCGAACCTTTGTGTTTTGTAGAGAACCGACCCGCGTTTCACCAGTTTTGGGAACCAAGCCTGTGTCATCAAAGGTGGGCATTACATAAAGAAAGTAAAGTCATAACATGATGGTGGAGCGTGTGGATTATCTGTGGGGATTTTGAGGGGATGTTGCCACTGTTGCTTCTTTAGTTCATCACGTGTGAAGCATTTTAAGCTTCACTCTTACCGCGACTCTCGGAGCAAATAATCGATTTGCTGACTGATAAAACATCACTAAAGATCCACGACACATCTAAATATACGACTGTATATTTTTGCCACACTCCGTCCCCGTGGCTCTGATTTTCTCTGGAAATCTGATGTTAGATGGATGGAAGCATCAGGACGTGATGCGGTCTGAACGTTTCGGCATCCCGGCATCCCTCTCCAGGAGGCTGCTGGCGTGTGGGTGGCGGCGGCGGTGGCAGTGCCGGCGGTGCTTTTTACGGTTTCTTTATTTTTTATTTTTTGTATCTTTCCATCAGGCTGCACCTGAGTGAATTGATGGAATGACCCAGACTTGATCTTTGAGGTCAACACGCCTGATGGTTCTCACAGATTGATAAATTGATTCTAAACGATTACCACGGTGGGAGAGAAAAAAAGCAATAAGGTCATAAAAATTGCATCAGTCCGGCTAAGTAAATCCCGGGATTTGGAGGCCTTTTCGGAGAGAAGGGGCGGCAGGGGCACGCGGCGAGGGGGGCGGCGGCGGGAGGACAGAGGCATGAGGAGGAATGAGAGAGAGAGAAATGACTTTGAAGAGCTCATCATCTCCGATCTATTTTTTCTGCCGGGGCTTCATGCCGCCGCATAGAGGCACTTCATTACAGGGGAATAACTGTACGCCGGCCCGGCAGCCGATCCGCTCCTCCTCACGGCTCCTCTCTGCTCGTCCCGGGTCCCTCGGGGGGCTCCGGCTGCTTAATACCTCATCACGGGCTTCATTGAACGTTTTAATCTGCGCTCCTGTGATCAATAGCGGCCGGCTGTAAATTAAAAGGGCCATTTTGTGTAATCAAGCCTGTTAATGCTCATTCCAAAAACCATTATTTGTGCAAGGCGTTTAGAGGGAGCCGGGCGCGCCGCCGAGATTACCCTAGGCCAGAGGATTTGGACGGGGCGCGAGGAGCGGGTCCCTCCGAGGCCGGACGTGCCCCGCAGACCGAGCGAGGGATGCTGAGCGAGCGTCATTCCGACTCGTCCCGAGGAAAACAGAGCTGGAGAGAGCGAGAGAGAGAGAGATGGAGCGAGTGATGCTCCATTACGGGAAGATGGCGCAGAGATAAGTTTGGAGAGGGGAGGCGGTGCCTGTCTGCCCGTCTGCCCGCGCCCCGCGCCCCGCCGATATGGGGAAGAAAATGAAATTTTCCAGCCCGGCCGTTTGTGCGGCAAATTCAATTACTCCAGGCGCTTGAACAGAGTGCTGTAACTTCCCCGGGCCTGAAATTGAAAAGAGCTAAGTGCTGATGAGATGGTGAATAACTGCACCCGCTGTGACAGCAGCCAGGTGAGAGAGTCCGCGGGCGACCCCGCCGGCGTGGACCACCCGTCTCCGCAGAGAGAATCGAGAGACGGGAGAGAGCGACTTAACCTAGAATTTTAAACAATGTAAAGTAGCTTGTTGAATGATTCTTTTTAAAAACATTTACTATTAAAACAACAAGCCGCTCTCCTGAGAAGCTTCTCACAGGATTTTGGAGTATGTCTGTGGGGATTTGTGCCCATTTAGTCAAACCATGACAGCGATGTACCTGCTGGAATGGCAAGGTCCTTCCCTAATCTGTTGCTGCAAAGTCAGAAGCGCATGATTTCCTTGATTGATTTATCACACCAGTTAGACTGTTGTGGCTTGCAAATGCAGCAAGGAGAGACGCCTAAAGGTGGAGGAAGGAACCTCGACTCGCCCGGGACCTCAGTCCTGATTGGTTGGCCCCAAGAAAATTAGAATTGGATTCAGTAGCGTTTATAAAAGTTCAGGCAGGTGTATAAAAGATAGAAGTTGATAGAAGATGTTCTAACAAAGACAGGACTAACACGATCATCTTAAGTTCTAGGAAGATGACAACCACTGAGCGACTGTATGTGACGTCCAGAACGGAGAAGCAGCTCCTGAACCGCATTAAGTCCCACCATGACATCACATAGTGCTTTTCCACCAAAAGAACCCTGGTTCTGGTTCTTGAACCGGTTCTGTTTGGGTGTTTTGTAGAGGACCGACCCGCGTTTCCACCAGTTTTGGGAACAAAAGTAAAGAGTAACATGATGGTGGAGCGTGTAGATTATCTGTGGGGATTTGTGCTGCTGTTACAGATGTTCGTTTTTATGTAAAAAGCACCGATCAGCTGTCGGTGATAAGAAGACGTAGTCGTGTTTGTTGCCATTGTTGCTTTTTTAGTTTATTGACGTGAGAAGCGTTTTGCGCTTCGCTCTCACCGTGACTCTCGGCACAAATAACTGATTTGCTCAGCGATAAAACATAAATAATGACGTGATTTTAAATAGCTAATAAGATGCTTTGCTTGCCAGTGTATAGAATCAATAATGTAACAGGTTGGGGAAGGTCCCATTTTGTGAGAGCATGACTGATATCAACATTAACCCTTTGGGATGCACTGGAATACCATCTACAAGCCGCGCCTTCTTGTCCAACAACAGTGCCTGACGCAGTCCAAAGATTAGCAGAAAGCTGGCAGGTCCATGGTTTTGGATGCACATCAAGCCCACGTTCAGGCGTCCACATACTTTCGGTACGTGAATTGTTTTTATTATCCAGTTCAGATGGAGATAGCGTCTGGTCTCCGCCGGTCTCCACCCGGATACGTGATGCTGTGTTTGTTCTCCTGATGCCCCCGGATCAACATCTCAACATCTCACCCGAGACAATTTCCGCCGGCGAGAAGAAGAGCGGAGTATAAATCGCTGGCGGTAATGGGGTGATCTTAAATAAAGGCCGTCCGCCGGGGGTCTGAGGGAAGCCCCCCCCCCTCCTCCCGCACCTTTCTGTTTTAATAATTGATGCGTTTAGCTGTTCGGGGGGTCGGAGGTCGTCCATCAGATCTGTGAGGGATGAAGCATCACGTTCTGTCCTGCAGGTTATTAAAGGAGGACGACGGACCGGAGCGAGACCCGCCGCTTCATCCGCCGCTTCATCTACAGCTTCATCCAACAAGTCAACCGCCAGCACTCAGGTGGAGATCAGGTCTCCACCCATCATCTCCTCGGAGTAGGAACAGTTAAGGGAAGGACCTTCCCTGTTCCAGCATGAGCACGCTCTATAAAGACATGAAGACATGAACCGGAACACCGACTCATGATCAGCGCCCAGCCATACAAATGCTTTCATCTTTCCTGAATGGACACAAATTCCCACAGACACAGACGTACTTCTATTGTGGATGTTCACTACGTAGGGTACTCCACCATTTTAAGTGAGATTCTGATCCAAAGGTAACGAAAATGTTCAAATGAAGTGAACTTCAGACTGCGTAGGGAGTAGGGAGCGACGCTTCATCACTACACCGGAAGCTTTTACACCTTGTGTGTCGTGGGTTATACTGTATATATCATTATCACACGTAACTAATGTTGCTGACTCTTGTTGTCCATGAGTAATTTTTTTGCGAGTCACGAGTCGAGTCCGAGTCATTTGAAACGAGTCAGAGTCGAGTCTGAAGTCACTGTGTGTGCGACTTATGTGCGACTCGGACTCGAGTTCCCATCTCTGGACTGAAGCGGTCGAAACCAGCATTGTGATTTCTAGAAACAATATCTAACAATAACAAAGAACTGAAAAACAGCAAATGAGGTGATTAGACTCCGAACAAAATAGCAATTGCACTTTGTGTGAAGTTTAAAACCTGCACATTTTAAAAACCAGGATTTTAACATTTAAAACCTGCACATTTTGTTCAAAACTGTGTTCGTGAAAGTTGATTAAATAGTGAAATAATTTTGATGTTTATTCCGCTTGCTTCTCATTTTCACTTCTTGATTGTAACATTGACTCATAACAGTAACAGCTTATCAGAACTGTTTAATTTACTGCTTTTAATAAAGAGATAAAATTAATACTGAGCAGAATTAAAAGCACCCTGTTGGTCCGGCCCTTCACAACAGTCCCAGTTTCCCATGTGGCCCCTTGCTTAATTTAATTGTCCACCCCTGAATTATATGGATGTTAGCTATATGTGGCTGAAACACACGAATCTAATAATTCGCAGGTGAGTTTGCCACAAACGCTCGCCGTATATCGTTAGAAAAGTGACGCCGCGTGTTCAGCCCTGATTTTCCTTTTGCTTTGATCCGACACCATCCTGATGAGAGGGTTTCATCAAACTCTGGTTTGGAGCGGAGACTGTTTCTGCGGAAAACCGAGATTATGTTCACGACAGATGATGAGACGAAACTTTTTCATTCTGTTTGGAACGATTAGCGGCGACACGCTGGTGATGAACGACGGCGTGTTAGAAACGAAACATGGACGGTTCCAGAGTTTTTGGGTGTGGTGGCAGTGGGGTGGGGGGGGTGGGGGGCGTGTGTGGGGGGGTGCAGTTGTAAATCGGGGGGTGGATATTTAAATTGTAAATGTTAAACTCGGAGGGAAGATGGATGGCAGATCGCGGGATTTTGATTAAGCTCGGGTGAAATTGCTGTGATTAGTGAGCGGCGGTATTAATCTGCATCGGCGGCGCAGGAGCGCGTTATCGTTCGCTATTCAAATGAGAGCGGCGGGGGGGAGTCGCGAGCCGTCCCGCCACCGCTACGTGAGATCCGAGCGGGTATTAGCGTTAGCGTTTAGGATATTAATAAAACGATCTGAAATGATTACAGGAGCTAATGAGCGAGCACCGCAAACGATGAGATCTACGATTCTGCAGGAATTAAGTGTTGGGACGTGAAAACGACCGTGAATAAACGTCAACCACATTCAATCATTCATTCTTTATCCTGGTCAGGGTCGTGGTGGGTGCTGGTCCACACTTGGGTTCATTTCAAGTAGCTCCGATTGTCCAGACTGCAGGTCTTCAGACAAGTTGTAGCCTAGTGGTTAAGGTGCTAGACTAGTAATCAGAAGGTCGCTGGTTTAAACCCCACCACTGCTAGGTTGCTGCTGTTGGGCCCTTGAGCGAGGCCCTTAACCCTCATTTGCACAAATTCCCACAGACGTACTTCAAAATATTGTGAGAAGCTTCTCAGAAGAGCGGCTGTTGTTCTAGATTTTTAAACCTGACATCCGACAAGCTCATGATCAGGTGTCCAAATACTTTTGGCTATGTAGCATATCTACATGCCTTTCTAGGTGAAGTTCTGCCTGGGGGTGACAGGCGTGCCCATAAGGAAACGGGGAGAACATGCAAACTTCACACAGAAAGTACCCTGTACCTGGGGGAATCGAACCCAGGACCTTCTTGCCATGACGCCACCATATCCCAGCATGTTTGGAAGCTGGGGTCAGAGCGGGGTTAATGCTGAGAGGTACATATACATGTTTTAGCAAGACGAAGCCAAGCCACCTTCTGCACATGTTACAGCAGAGTGGCTTCATAATAAGAGAATGCGGGTGCTAGACTGGCCTGTCTGCAGTCCAAACCTGAAGCACAATATACGACGACAGAAATCCACTGGCTTGTTTGTGAGCTGAGGTCAGAGCGAAGGGTTTAGTTGTACGGCACCCCTGGAGCCGAAAGCTCAACAGTGGCTGCATGGCAGGGTCGAGATTCGAACCCACGACCTTCTAGCTGGTGCGCCACCTGATTATAAAATGAACCTCTCTTGTAATTGGGTGAAATTAGTCGTCACTCAGAGCTGCACCTTAGCATCGCGAGCTCAGGCTCTCTTAACTGGATTCGTGGCTTCTGATTGGACGACGGGGACTCCGAGGGCCTCAGGTCGCCACGCCCGCGCCCGTTTTTATTTAATGTATTAAAATGTTATGCAACATGTGCGAGGAACAGACGAGCGCGGTCACGGCTGAGTCGCGTGATTGATTATCCGCTCTCGCTACCTGGTCGGGTTTAACTCGGCCCTGTAAGGCGGGGTGTGAATCTGCCCCCCGGGGTGGGTGTGTGTGTGTGTGGGGTGGAGGGGGGGGTATCTGGACCCCTCGGGGTTGGTTGTGATGAATATTTAGAGCGCGGCTTTACATTCAGCCGTGTCGAGGACGTGCTGCTAATCGCCGTGTTAGCATCAGTCACGCCCAGCGCACAGGTCTGCGCTTCAAATCGCAGCGGCGGATTAGCCAGGAGCGCTCATCTTCACTGTGTACCGCCTGGTCAGGGTCGCGGTGGGTCTGGTCTGGGACGCTGATCCATCACGGCGCACCGGGCCGACAGCACCGCTGGGGTTCGAACACTGGATCCCAGCAGCACCACCGCTATCTTTATATTGATCAACAAGTATTGGGACACCCCAATCAGTAATTAAAAAGGATGACAGTTTAGGGAAGGTCCATCCTGTTCCAGCAGGACATGAAGACGCTCCAGTGTCCTGCACAGAGCCCCACACAACAGCTCTGGGATGAACCAGAACACCAACTGATCACTTAACTGTCATCTTTTAACCAAACCGACAGCACCGCTAGGGTTTGAACCCTGGATCCAGCAGTTCTGTTCTATTCTGTTCTTCATTGTTCTGTTCTGTTCTGTTATTTTCTGTTCTGCTCTGTTCTGATCTGATCTGATCTGATCTGTTCTGATCTGTTTTTTGTTCTGCTCTGTTCTGATCTGTTCTGATCTATTCTCTTCTGATCTGTTTTTTGTTCTGCTCTGTTCTGATCTGATCTGATCTGTATTGTTCTGTTCTGTTCTGATCTGTTCTCTTCTGATCTGTTCTGTTCTCTTCTGATCTGTTCTGTTCTGTTCTGTTCTGATCTGTTCTGATCTGTTCTGTTCTAATCTGATCTGTTTTTTGTTCTGCTCTGTTCTGCTCTGATCTGATCTGATCTGTTCTGATCTGTTCTGTTCTGATCTGTTCTCTTCTGCTCTCTTCTGTTCTGTTCTGTTCTGATCTGTTCTGTTCTGATCTGTTCTGTTCTGCTCTGTTCTGTTGTGTTCTGATCTGATCTGTTCTCTTCTGATCTGTTCTGTTCTGTTCTGATCTATTCTGTTCTGATCTGTTCTCTTCTGTTCTGTTCTGTTCTGTTTCGGCCATGTAGCACGTCGGTGGCTCTGCGTTCACCGTGACGCTTTCTAAAATTTCTGTGGAGGAACATCGATCATGTTTGGTGACGGGGGTGCGCCGTCGCCGCCCCTCATACCCATAACGAGGTCGGGGCGCTGTGCACCTAATTCGGTACGTAATGCGCCGGTGTCCTCCGCCACCTGACCTCCAGCCTTCCCAGAAAGAGCAGCAGCGACCGTGGCGGCACGGTGCTATTATTAAACCTCCATCCAGCCGTATCTCCGCCGCGCCCGCCGAGGTCGCGCTCCCAGCACCCATTACCCAAACACCTAATGTGATTTAGCCGAATCACCATATACAGATACGGTGAGACAATTCTATTAACCAGATATCAATCATGTTGCGGGTGAGCCGGGGGGGCGCGGGGTAGGGGGGGTAATGGGGGGGTAATTGATTGATGGAAAAGGCGAGCCGTGGGTTTTCGGAACACGAGCGGGCGTTTACCGTCCCGGAAAGAGAAGCGGCGAGGAAATGATGGCGCGGCCCATAAATTATTTACAAAAGACGATCGTTTCGCTGTGTGGGATAGAAAAACAATCGGTGTGGAGTAAATCCCCACAGACACACTTCAAAATCTTGTGGAAAGCCTTTCCAGAAACGTGTTTGTGTGTGTGTGTGTGTGTGTGTGGGGGGGGGGGGGGGGGGGGGGTCAATTCTGAAAGCGTACGGTCAGGTGTCCACATACTTTTGGACACAGTCAAACTCCGGAGTGAGTCCTGACTTCAGAGCCGAGCATTCGGAAAAAGAAGCGGCGAGCTTCGTACTGATAGAGCGCAGGTGCTAGTCTGACCCGTCTGCAGCACAAACCTGAAGCCTGAATCTACACCGATCAGCCATAACATTAAAACCACCTCCTTGTTTCTACACTCACTGTCCATTTTATCAGCTCCACTTACCATATAGAAGCACTTTGTAGTTCTACAATTACTGACTGTAGTCCATCTGTTTCTCTACATGCTTTGTTAGCTCCTTTCACCCTGTTCTTCAGTGGTCAGGACCCCCACAGGACCCCCACAGAGCAGGTATTATTTAGGTGGTGGATGATTCTCAGCACTGCAGTGACACTGACATGGTGGTGGTGTGTTAGTGTGTGTTGTGCTGGTATGAGTGGATCAGACACAGCAGCGCTGCTGGACTGAGAATCGTCCACCAACCAAAAATATCCAGCCGACAGCGCCCCGTGGGCAGCATCCTGTGACCACTGATGAAGGTCTAGAAGATGAGCGACTCAAACAGCAGCAATAGATGAGCGATCGTCTCTGACTTTACATCTACAAGGTGGACCGACTAGGTAGGAGTGTCTAATAGAGTGGACAGTGAGTGGACACGGTGTTTAAAAACTCCAGCATCGCTGCTGTGTCTGATCCACTCATACCAGCACAACACACACTAACACACCACCACCATGTCAGTGTCACTGCAGTGCTGACCATTGAAGTGGGGTGTCCTGACCATTGAAGAACAGGGTGAAAGGGGGTAACAGAGCATGCAGAGAAACAGATGGACTACAGTCAGTAATTGTACTGTAGAACTACAAAGTGCTTCTATATGGTAAGTGGAGCTGATAAAATGGACAGTGAGTGTAGAAACAAGGAGGTGGTTTTAATGTTATGGCTGATCAGTGTAGATGACTGGACTAGTAAGCAGAAGGTCGCAGGTTGCCAGCGTTGGGCCCTTGAGCGAGGCCCTTAAAGCTGAATTGCTTGGACGGTTGCTTGTCTGCTACGTTTACATTCTCGGCATTTAGCGGACGCTTTTATTTAAGGCGACTTACAATTATGACTGAACAGGGTTAGGGTTAAGGGCCTTGTTTAGGGGCCCAAGTTGGTGCTGGTGGGGCTTGAACCAGCAGCCTTCTGATTGCTAGTCCAGTACCTAAATGCTGTGAACGTAAATATTTATTTAGGTTTTTCTTTCTGTTACAACTTTTTTGAGGTAGGGTTTGTAACGCAGTGGGCGGGGCTCAAAGTATACGAAAAAGGGGTGTCCACATACTTTTGGTCACTTAGCGTATTTGCAAATTTACACCCCGTGATTAAAATCCATCGTTTTCTGTCTCGTATCATGTACTTTCCCGAATCAACAGATGCCCTCCGAGCGCCGGCGTGTACCCACATCGATCCGGCGTTATTTACAAGTGCCTCGCCCTCCCTCGTACCCGCCGATTTGTCACCTCGCGTCTCTTGGAAGGGCGGATCAGAGCCGGGAGGAAGAAAAATAAAAGCAAATAAAGACGAGAGGCGAGAGGCGGCCGAGATAACCGAGATAACCGTGGTAACCGTGATAACCGGCCCGGCGTGACGAATTATGAGTGCTACAAAGAAAATGACAAACGGGCGCGAGCGCCAGGCTGGAAGTTAACAAGGCGCTGATCAGCCGTGCCCGTCGTTATCTTGTCTGAGCGTTTATTGCAGCCGGGCCGGTTATTGCCCCCGCGGCCCGGGCGCTGACTGACAGCCTCCATTAAGGGCCGCGTCCCTGCGGGGAGCAGATACGTTAAATAAAACAGTTATTGCTTTTCATTGGGGGTAAAATATGGGCGGCTAAATAGGGGCGCGGTGTTATCAGATGCGCCGTGGGTACACGCTTTTAATTTGAGAGCCGGCTTTATAACGCTGGCACCGTTGACACCGGGCTTTTGTAACGATCGTGTACACACGGCTAAATTGATGGCGCGTCTCCTCGGGGGCTTTGTCGGGATTTAACGCCGAACACGGATCTTTATCTCCCGCCCCGTTCTGCGCCCGCTCCTCTCCGCCCCCTGCTCCTCTCCGCCTCCGTTCGTACCCGCTTTATCAGGAATTCGGGCTCTGGAGTGGCGCTAAGCTCTCATCTGGCTACCAGATAAGCCATTCCTCACCGGCGGCGCTCGGCAACCCGGACCATTACGGCTCTCTTTGTGGCGTCTGAATTACGAGCGCGAGCGTTCCCCGGACGCCCCTCTAACACTGATGTATTTATTCGGAGGGGGGCGGTCCTGCCCGATGCCGCCCCCCCTGTTTCGGGGGCATCCTCGCTCTCCGGCTTTGTGCGCCGCATATTAAACGCTTTATAGAAGCAATTAAACGTTTGCTTAATGGCGGCGGCTTGGCACAATGAAACGCGCAATCGAATTAGCCGTTATAACACGCCGCATTACAAGATGAAGTAAACGCAATTAGCTGCGGCGCTTCCTCCGGCCCCTTTCCTGTCAGCCTGACGACGTGACGCGACTTAATTAGCACTTTTGTTGCGTACAGGCCGTCGCGACGATCTGATTCCAGCGCCGGCTAAAAGCAGGCTACCTCGCAGGCTACCTTCTCCTGTTTACACTCAAGCCGCCATGCTAATGTTGCTAACTGCTAACGTTAGCATTATGCTAACCACATTTCTGATGTTCCTCCTTCTTAGGGTCCGATGTTCCTCCTTTTTGGGGTCCGATGTTCCTCCTTTTTGGGGTCTGATGTTCCTCCTTTTTGGGGTCTGATGTCCTTCTTTTTGGGGTCTGATGTTCTCCTGTTTGGGGTCTGATGTTTCTCCTGTTTGGGGTCTGATGTTCCTCCCTCTTAGGATCTAATGTTCCTCCTTTTTGGGGTCTGATGTTCCTCCTTCTTAGGGTCCGATGTTCCTCCTTCTTGGGGTCCGATGTTCCTCCTTTTTGGGGTCTGATGTTCCTCCTTTTTGGGGTCTGATGTCCTTCTTTTTGGGGTCTGATGTTCTCCTGTTTGGTCTGATGTTTCTCCTGTTTGGGGTCTGATGTTTCTCCTGTTTGGGTCTGATGTTTTTCCTTTTTGGGGTCTGATGTTCCTCCTTTTTGGGGTCTGATGTTCTTCTTTTTGGGGTCTGATGTTCTCCTGTTTGGGGTCTGATGTTTCTCCTGTTTGGGGTCTGATGTTCCTCCTTCTTAGGATCTAATGTTCCTCCTTTTTGGGGTCTGATGTTCCTCCTTTTTGGGGTCTGATGTTCTTCCTTCTTAGGATCTGATGTTCCTCCTTTTTGGGGTCTGATGTTCCTCCTTCTTAGGATCTGATGTTCCTCCTTTTTGGGGTCTGATGTTCCTCCTTCTTAGGATCTGATGTTCCTCCTTTTTGGGGTCTGATGTTCCTCCTTCTTAGGATCTAGTGTTCCTCCTTTTTGGGGTCTGATGTTCCTTCTTTATATGGTCTGATTTTCCTCCTTTTTGTGGTCTGATGTTCTCCTGTTTGGGGTCTGATGTTCCTCCTTTTTGGGGTCTGATGCTCTCTTCTTTTTGATGTCTGATGTCCTACTTGTGAAATGTAAACGTTTCTATTCATGCTGCTGGAGGACACTGATGGGACTTGAACCCTCACCCTTCTGATTAATATTCCAGCACCACCCCACTGTGACGGTGATGTATGTGAGCAGAAGGCTTTGACTCTGAGAGTGGAAGATAAGAGCGACTGAGTTCTGGTGTGATGTGGATATGAAACGTCCCAGCATGAGAAGATCTATCACACCAACACTTTAGGGAAGCACCGCCGACCTCCAGGTCCCTGTGAGATCAGGAGCGGTATTAAAATAATGCATCACTTCTGTCACGCTGAAGGGTTTAGGAAACTCTCCCAGAGATAAACCTTACAGAGCTTTGTGTCAAAAATATCTGGACACCCCTGACAAGTGAGACGAGTGTTCCAGCCGCACTCATCGCTAAGAGGTTTAAAAGAATTTGGTGAGGGTGTTCCCCTGTTCCTGTTCTGTTCTGTTCTGGGGCCGCTTGTCAGGGGTGTCCAGATATTTTAGGCTGGAACACTCGTCTCACTCGTCAGGGGTTGTTTGACACCCTGATACAAAAACTCAAAGGTGATAATATTGTCGTCCCGACCTGCTTTACAGGGACGTCCAAATTATTATAAACCCATTCATTCATTAACTGTGAATCCTCCTCCACCGTACTTCACAGGTAACACTGTACAGGATCCCTGCAGTCCTGTTTAAAATCTTCCCAGAAACAGTTTGGGGAATACCCTCTCCTGTTTTAGAGCTTGTGCTCTATATACACGAGTCTGCACAACACCAGACCTTGACCCCATCCACCCATCGATTAAACAGAACACCAGACAGAATCCCTGCAGTCATGTTTCCAAATCTGGTCAACATCTTCCCAGAAACAGTTTGGGGAATACCCTCTCCTGTGTTGGCATGGATATGGGCCTGCACAGGGCCAGAACTCAACCCCATCTCCTTATTGACAAAACGGAAAGCCAGACGTCAGTCACCTTCTGATAAAATGCGACAGAATCCCTGCAGTCATGTTTCAAAATCTGTTCAAGAGCTTTCCAGAAACAGTTTGGGGAATACCCTCTCGTGTATTAGCATGACAGCGCCTCTATAGCCAGACTTCAACCCTGTCTACCCATCAGCAAAATAGATGCCAGACATCAGTCACAGTCTGAAAAAATGTGACAGAATCCTTGCAGTCATGTTTCTAAATCTGTTCCACATCTTACCAGGAACAGTTTGGGGAATACCCTCTCCCATTTTAGCTTGCACACGGGACTGCACAGAGCCAGACCTCAACCCTGTCCATTCAATAATAAAATAGACGCCAGACATCAGTCACAGTTTGGTGAAATGTGACAGAATCCCAGCAGTCATGTTCCGAAATCTGTTCCACATCTTCCCAGAAACAGTTTGCGGACGATTTCAGAGCGATTTCCTCTAGTTGTCGGAGCTAATCGGACATCGTTAGTACCGCGGCGGCCGAGGACGGCGTCCTTCCAGATTTAGTGGTCACTCCTTCAACTTTCGGCCATTAACCCGAGCGCGGTGGGCAGTTAGCGCTGCCGCCAGGTGAAGCGGGTACATCCATCCTGCGGGGACGGACTAATGGAACCCGCTGGAGGTGCGTTAACAATTTTTCTATCGATCGATCGGTCGCAGAGAAGCCGCGCCGGACAGATCCGGTGAGATTTAGTGGCTTTTAAGGTAGTACAGATGAATCTAACGGTTCAGAAAGAGCCGCCGCGCAGCAGATATACGGCAGCCGCTACATTACGCTACATTAAGCTACATTAAGCTTTAATACGTCTTCATTACTGGCACGCCGCCGCCGCCCGCCAAGGTTGAAGCGGAGATCCGGCTTTCATTATGCCACCCGTCAGCGGCCGGCGGCGGGAGCATGAAATAATAATGGCGGTGTTGAGACAGTTCTGCCCGAGTTGTTAGCATTAATGGATTTATTAAATATTTAACATTTCCATAACGCCGCGTCAAACATCTGCCTCGCTGCTCCGGGTTCAGATCCCCGCCCCAGACTCTCCTCTCATGTGTAATTAAACTGAGTGCCGCCGAATCGCCCGGCCTCGTCGCCTCTCACCTCCGACCCGCCGTAAAGATGCCAGCGCGCCGCGGCAGCCGTGATTAATTACGCATCGCTGAACCCCGTTTCACCAGCCTCCTGCTCTTCACACGCCGAGGACCAGAAAGTATGTGGACGCCTCAGAAAAAGGGCCTTCCCCAAGATACACTGTACGGCACACAGTATCCGGACGCCTGACTGTGAGCTTGTCGGACGCTCGGTTTAAAAAACAAACCACATTAAAACAGAGTGAGCTCAGTCGCTCTTCTGAGAAGCTCCTCACGATAATTTGAAGTGCGTCTGTGGGGATTTGTGCCCGTTTAGTGGACTATAATGTCAACGTTCATTCCAGAGCTTGGCGGTTTATCGGCCCGTAAATAAAAGGTACGTGTGTTCATTCTGTGAAGATAAACTGTGAAGTACGGTGGAGGTGGGCTCACAGAGAGGTTCATTTACACCCTCCAGCTTTCACAAATGCTTGGATATTTTGGAATTTGGGCTCATTTGTTTAAAAAAAAACGTTTGTAAGGCCGGATGGGAACACGTGGATCACAAGGGACGTTCTGATTCATGCCAAAAGTGCTCATTAGTGATGAGATCACTCGCAGAACTTTACAAGTCTCCACACTTAGGATGGTGTCCACATATTTTTGGCCATAGAGTGCCTCCGTATTATAGTTAAAGTTTGGTGTGTGCAGACACGTGTCCTCAACCCCAGTCTTCACGTTTGGGATGAATCGGAATGTCTCATTTAACAAGCGCCCAACTAAACGGTCACAAATTCCCCCTGACATACTCCAAAATCATACTGTCGAGTGTCCACATACTTTTGGCTATATAGCATGTGCGGAAACAGATACAGGCCAGTCAACAAAAGGTCCCCGTGTTCATTCTGTCAGGAGTGCTACCTGTGAAGTACGGTGGAGGAGTTCATTGACGGGGTTCCTGGAAGGAAGGAAGCGGGACGACAATATTATCGCCTTTGAGTTTTTGGAACAAGCTCGTGCTCAGGTGTCCAGATACTTTTGACCATATTGTGTAATAATTATTTGACCTGGTGGAGCACGAAGGCTTCGGTAGGCGGGACGAGTCTCAATAAGACCGAGGACTGGTGCGCTGATTTGACATTACGATTTGGGACACAGCACCTGGAGGATGTTTGTAAAGCTGGCTTGACTGTGGACAGCAGGACGGTGCGACCGCTCGGACACATTTCCTCTCAGCATAGGACAAAGTTAGTTTTTTGTCTGACCTTGGTGATGGACCACTGTTCCACGTCCTTTCTACAGGGTGCATTCTGTTTGGAGTTATCTGTGAAGTACGGTGGAGGAGGATTCACAGTTAATGAATTTGTGGTTTTTAATTATTTGGACGGCGGCTTTTCAGTGATTTATTTTCACCAATTGCTGTATCGTGGTCAGGGTTGTGGTGGGTTCAGTGCCACCTGGAATCACACTGGTCCACTGTTGGTGCAACAGTTTGGGGAATATCCCCCCCTGCTTTAGTATGACAGTGACGAGTCTCAATAAGACTGAGGACTGGTGCGCTGATTTGACATTGTGATTGTTCACTGCTGATTTAAACCCATGCTGGTGTAAAGCTGGCTTGACTGTGGACAGCAGAACTCTGTGTGACCGTCCAGGCAAATTTCCTTTCAGCATGAAATGAAAGTTTGTTTTTTCTGTCCGACCTTGGCGACAGACCGCTGTTCCACGTTCTTTCTAAAGGATGGAGTCAAAGCCACCCAAGCGGGTCGACGCTAACAACCAGTACACGCCAAAACGCCCCCATCACGCTAGCATTAGCTTCCCTGTACGCCACGAACGTGTAAACATGTGACTAACCTCAAGCAAACACTCTCAGCGTGCAGCGCCGCGTCCAGGCCGGATTCCTGAGCGCCGCACACGACGCAGCACAAATAAACGCCGCACAGCTAGCCGGGATCGTAGCGCCTCGACCCGCCGCGGCCCGACCCGCTGTATTGAGAGAAAACACCGGTCCCGGCGGGGGGGCCAGAGCGCCGCGCGGCCGCCCAGATCCTCCGACCCGCTCGGTGTTTCTCTTTCCTCCGGCGCGTCCAAACCCGCCGTCCTGTTTATCCTGCCGGCTTTGATGAGAGCGAGCGGCCCGATCGTCTCCGCCGTCACCGCGTCCTGTCCAAACAGTAACCAATCGGCTGTGGGGTTCAGCCCGGCGGGAATCAGCGCTTCATTCCAGCGCGCGGTGAAGCGGTGAAGCGGTGAAGCGGTGAACTTCATGATGCGTCCGACTGTAAATATTATTCCATTCCTTCATCTTTATTCAGTATTTAGATCTTTATTATTAGTCGCCTTCAAAGGGAGAAATTTACACCACGACCCCTGACGCGCCAACGTCGCCGGGGTTCCGCCGGCCTGCGTGGCGTCCGAGCCGTCCGCCCGACCGTCACGCTGCATTTAAACCAGCGCAGGTTTGACCGCAGTTCATGTTTTGAGTTTTCGGAACAGGACGTCAAATGAGCTCAAGCTCAGGTGTCCAAATACTTTAGACCTTATTTCAGGTGCACGAGGTACAAAAGACCTCGTTTACATATTAGAAAACTGACCTTTGTTTTCTCACCGAATCCTCTGATAAAAGATTGGAGAGGCGTCCACATACTTTTTGCCACACTGTGTATCTGTGTTCCTTATTGAATTACCCAGGTAAAGACACCTGTCCTCAGCCCCTGTCTCCACGTTTGGGATGAATTGGAATTCTGCTCACAAGCCAGACCTTCTAGTTTAACACCAGCGCCCCACCTAATAAATAATCCTCAGACTAAATGGTCACAAATTCCCTCTGACACACTCCAAAATCTTACCTAGTGAGGAAACATTTTATTCCCTTTGAGTTTTTGGAATGGGATGTGAAACGAGCTCCTGCTCAGGTGTCCAGATACTTTTGACCCTCGTTTCCTCACCGAATCTTGTGATAAATCTCTGGACAGCACACTTAGAAGAGACGTCCACATATTTTTGGCCACGCTGTGTATCTGTGTTCCTTATTAAATTACCCAGGTAAAGACACCTGTCCTCAACCCCAGTCTACATGTTTGGGATGAATTGGAATGCTGCTCACAAGCCAGACCTTATAAATACTCCTCAGACTAAATGGTCACAAATTCCCTCAGACACACTCCAATATCTTTCCTAAATACAACAGTTTTACAGCCTTTTTGAAATGCTACATAAAACAAGCTCCTGCTCAGGTGTCCAGATACTTTTCACCCTCATTTCCTCACCAGATCCTCAGATAAAACACTGTAATACACACTTAGGACGGGTGTCCACATATTTTTGGTCATCTGTGTTCTTTATTAAATTACCCAATTAAGGTCAATAAATACACGGTGTGATGAGTTTGGTGTACACAGACAGCTGTCCTACATGTTTGGGATGAATTGGAATGCTGTCTGTAAGCCAGGCCTTCTCGTTTAACATCAGCGCCCCACTACATGGTCACAAATCCCCTCTGACACACTCCAAAATCTTCCTTTTCAGATAGAAGGAAAGGCGAGAGGACAGAATTTTTGCCTTCCAGTTTTTGGTGTCCAGATACTTTTGACCGGTTGGTGTTGGGCCTGTCAGGTGATAAATCACTTCCCGAAAGTATGTGGACACCTGACCATGAGCTTGCTGGACATTTTATTGCCTTTACTCCTCTAGAAAGGCTTTCTACAAACTTTTGGACCATGTCTGTGGGAATTTGTGCCCATTCGGCTGGTGAATCAGCGTTCCAATCGAAGGTGTTGAATGACAACTTGTACTGCGTATGGAGAGTCACGCTGTGCTCTATGTGTGTGTTCCTCCACTACTCGCGTTGTCGTCTCGACCAGACAGTGGGAGTCGCTGTCTCAGCGCCAATGAGGAGACAGACACGCCCCATAGTGTCTGGTGGCACTGCCAGGCACCGATGCCAACTCGCAAGCTTAGACTCTCAGCGGCGGTGGGTTAGCATACCTGCCCGCTGTGCCACCCGAGCACCATAGAACTGGTTTTGGAGTCAATTCTTGGAGTCAGTTGTTCTGTGATGGATTAGTGTCTCGCCCAGGTGCCAATCGTGTCCCCGGTTGGCACCGGACCCTCCGTACCCAGCTAGCAAAAGCAAACGAATGAATAAGTGAATTAAAAGCGAGCGGACGGCGGTTTAGCATCAATAAAAAAAAGGAATAATTTAACGTCCGAGACGTCCCAAACAAGGAGCCGCTCCGCCGCCATTATTGATGAGAAAGATCCCGCGTTTGACGCGCGGCGGCACTTTTAGGGCCCGTAACACCGAAGCCTCGTCAACGTCCCGCCCGCAGCAGATGGGCGAGTGAGAAAGACGGATCAGATGCCACATAAATCGGCGAGTGCTGGCGAAAGCCCGGCGTGTCGCGGCTATCTGTGTTTTATAGAGCGGAGCGACGAGGAAACGCTGCCAAGAGCAACATCCCGCGCCATCAAAACATCAACCCGGCCGCTGCGTGATCGTCTCGTAATAATAAAGACGCCGTTTTGTTTATTAGTCGCACGTAAACAAAGAAATTCTCTTTTATTTTTAATTGTTAATATTTTTTATATTTTCTTCTGTCAGGCTGCAGTAAACAGCGGAGACTCCAGTTTTTGGAGTGGGACAGGAAACGCGCTCCTGCTCAGGAGTCCAGATACTTTTGACCGGTTGGTGTTGGGCCGGTCAGGTGATAAATCACCTCCAAAAAGTATGTGGACACCTGACCATGAGTTTGCTGAACATCTCTTAGAGTTGCCTCCACTCTTTTAGAAAGGCCTTATACAGAATTTTGGACTATGGCTGTGGGAATTTGTTCCCATTCAGCTGGCGAATGAAGCTCTGTGCTGACGACTGATGTTTCTTCACGCCTCGTTTGTGAACACCGACCTCTGTGTGAGCTCATATTGAAGACTTTGGAGTATGTCTGTGGGGATTTGTGCCTGTTCAGTGCCGCCGCTTCTTATTACCCGCCAGTGTTGCGTTCCCACAGAGAGCCGTATCTCACACGAGGATGGCGGAGATGCCCGGCCGGGTCGGCAGCCGGCAGGAGCGATCCTCTATAAAGACACATGAACATCGGTGCGTGACTGAACGGGCACAAATTCCCACAGACGTACTTCAAAGTCTTGTGAGAATCTTCTCAAACCAGATCACATAAAGGTCGCTCTATTCTAATAACAAACTCCTAGTCAGGCGTCCAAATACATTTGGCCTTACAGCGATGTGGGTGCAGCACATTGATGAGCGTATCAGCCCTGCGCACACAGAGACCCTGATCAGGGCTTTATCTGCAGCACAATGGACTTGTCATGTATTTCACAGCTAATTAGCCGTTTACAAACGAGGGCCGATAAGGACGCGGCTAAATTGAGCGTGAACGCCGTTGATCAGCCGGACACGGCGAGCGGCCCGGCGGCACTAATCAGGATTAATTCATCCGGCTTTATTAGCGGCGGGCGGAGGAGGGCGGGGTGGCCGAGGGTTCGGGGATTCGGGTTCGAGAGGGGGAGCGGCCCATTATGTCTCACCGTGGGGGGTTTAATTAGTACCAGCCTGGGTTAAATACAGGGGTCAGAGGTCAGACTGGTCGACAGTTTAGATCACAGCTTTGTCCTTTTGTTGGGTTTGGACTGTGTCTGTGGGAATTTGTGCCCATTTAGTCAAAAAAGGCTCGGGCAGTTAAGCTTGGCTCACAAAGCTCCGCCCAGTCCACTGTAGCTTGTTTTGTGCACAGAGGCACAGCTATACTGGAACTGAGACGGCCCTTCCCCAAAGTGTTTCTTCCTTTTTCTGGAATTTGGACTGTGTCTGTGGGAATTTGTGGCCATTCCACACCTGACTGACCATCAGCTTGCTGGACATTCCATTCTGTAAACATGAACCTTTCAGATTTGTCACCCCGGCTATAACAGCTCCTCGTTTTCTGGAACTTGGACCGCGTCTGTGGGAATTTGTGCCCATTCAGGCCCGGTTTACAAGGCTCCGTTCAGGGTTATGTTCAGGCCGCACAGAGACACAGTCCTACCTGAACCGAGAAGGTCCTTCCCCAAAGTGTTTCTTCCCTTTTCTGTAATTTGGACTGTGTCTGTGGGAATTTGTGCCTATTTAGTCTTTTAAAAATTGGGGTATCAGGGACTGACGTTGGACTGTAAGGTTTGGCTCACAAAGCTCCATCCAGACCGCTGGAGCTCAATTTGTGCACAGACACAGTCACACCTGAACCGAGAAGGTCCTTCCCCAAAGTGTTGATCTATACAATGTGGCCAAAAGTATGTGGACACCCTGATTGACCATCAGCTTGTTGGACATTCCATTCTGTGAACATTAATTGTAATACTGTATAGAGTTACTAGAACACGCCCCAAACACTCATCATCTCGGCTATAACAGCTTCCTTTCTTTTGGAATTTAGACTGTGACTGTGGGAACTTGTACCCATTCAGTCATTTAAAAACACTTGAGGAATAAGGGACTGATGTTGGACGGTAAGGTTTGGCTCACAAGTCTTTCTCCAGGCTGCTGTACAGAGTTTCTAGAACATCCTCGCACATACATTTAACACCGCAACTACACCGGCTTTCTCTTTTCTGGAATTTGGACTGTGTCTGTGGGAATTTGGGCCCAGTCAGTCCAGTCATTTTTAAAAAATCTGGGAGCTCAGGGACTGATGTTGGACTGAAAAGACCCAGCTCACAAGGCTCCACCCAGGGCTTCAGATTTACTAGAACACCCCCGAAACACCTTAACACCTCCCCCTGTTCTGGAATTTGGACTGTGTCTGTGGGAATTTGTGCCCATTCAGTCATTAAAAACATTGAGAACTTCAGGGACTGATGTGAGAGAGTAAGAGTTGGCTCACAAAGCTCCGTCCAGACCGCTGTGCACGGTGGCACAGCCATACCTGAACCGAGAGGGCCCTTCCCCAAAGTGTTGATCTACACAATGTGGCCAAAAGTATGTGGACACCCTGACTGACCATCAGCTTGCTGGACACTTATACTGTACAGAGTTACTAGAACACCCCTCCCTTCACATTTATCACCTCAGCTATAACTTTTCTGGAATTTGGACTGTGTCTGTAGGAATCTGCGCCCATTCAGTCATTTGCGGAGCGTCTGAATAACCATGTTTTCAGATTAATCTCACCGTCTGGAGTCCGTATACTTTTGGCGGCGTGCTGTACCAGGGCGGCGTGATGGGAGATCTCACTCTGAAGGAAGGTGCTGCCGCAGCAGAGCTCCGCTCCCTCACACATTGATTTATGTCCCATCATTAATGAACTTTGGTGCGGCCGCGCCTGTCAGGGGGGTCCGCGGGGGCTCGGCGTTAGCGCATCGGCCGCGAGCGATCCTGTCATGCTAACGATCCGACACGTCAGGACGCACGTCCACATTAATCACGACCTGCTGAAGGTTTCTCAGCGGAACCGGACCGGTTCTCACTCACCAGCTCTGGGATGAACCGGAACTCCGACTGATCAATCAGCGTACCGGCGCAACTTTATTATTGACTGTGCAGGATACACAACACGCTGACCTCTGGCACGCGCCACTACATCTGCCGCCGCACGCCAACGATACGGTCACCTCACGCGCCAACGTGCCAACCAACACTGCATACACCAAAATTATGTGGACACCCTCCTAATTATTAGTCATATCCAATTCCCCGATCGTATTTCACCTCTGTTGGTGCAGACCTCCACTACTGACTAACACACGCCCCCTCCGACACGTGTGCAGTACTGAACCCTTTTGGGATGAATCGGAATGTCTGGTGTGAGCCAAACGTTGGGGCATCAGTTTAGGGAAGGTCCTTGTAAAGGTGCTTTAGAGAAGGCCAGGTTTGGAGGAACTATAGCCCTGACCTCAGTAATCCCATTTCAATCCCACTCCCACTGGAATGTCTACTTTGAGTCCTTTGGGGCAACAGTTTAGGGAAGTCCCTATTCTGTTGCATTATGACTGTGTGCCTTTGCACAAAGCATGTTTGGTATAAAGGAAGCTCAGTGGCCTGCACAGAGCCTTGACCTCAACTCTACTGTGCACCTTTAGGATGAATTGGAATGCCTACTGTGAGTCCTTTGGGCAACAGTTTGGGGAAGGTCCTATTATGTTTCAGTATGACTACACCTGTGCAAAAAAAAAAACAAGATCCATAAAGACATGGTTTGATGAGTTTTGGTCCTGATTGAACACTTTTGGGATGAATTGGAATGTCTGCTGTGAGCCCGATTTTGGGAGAACAGATTGGAGGAAGCAGTTTAGGGAAGGTCCTTTCCTGTTTGAAGCAGGACTCTTAAAGACCTGGTTTCAAACGATTTGGTGTGGAGGAACTGAACCCTTTTGGGATGAATTGTGTGAGCCAGACTTTTGGGTAACAGTTTGGGGAAGGCCCTCTCTAGTTTTATAATGGCTCTTGTGCATAAACCAAGATCCAAGACATGGTTTGATGAGTTTTGGTCCCGACTGAACACTTTTAGGATGAATTGGAATGCTTTAGAGAAGGCCAGGTTTGTAAAGGTGCTCCTTGCCAAATTTGGCGTGGAAGAACTATAGCCTTAACCTTAATAATCCCGTTCCAATCCCACTCCCATTGGATTCTCTATTGTGAGCAACAGTTTGGGGAAGGTCCTTTCCTGCTTCATTATGGCTGCTTCAGTATTGTTAGAATAATAAAGAAACACCAGCCAGCGCTGATCTCTGTCTACACAACGTCATTCTTGTTTTTTGATTAAATGAATAAAGGAAACAGAAATGAAAAATCTCTCGGAGCCTCGGCGCCCGTCCTCCCGCCGCGGGAACAATCGGACGCAGGAGCGAGGGGTGAGCACTTAATCAGAACGTCGGGCGACGCCCCGGCAGCCGACGCCCATCCCTGGGATCCGCTTCATCGTGAGGTTTCACCCCGGCACAGGGGGGGTCACGTAATCACGCTGTTCCACCGGAACACGCCCGCAATAACCGAAACGAGCTGGGTTCCAGCCCACGGTTTCATTTCGTTCTCCCAGCCGCGTGGCAGAGGGAACCATCAGAGCCCACCATCCCCCCCCCCCCAGCTACCGCCCGCCACGCCCCGCCCCTCACCAATCACATCCAGCACAAATCCAATCACCTCCCAAAGTTTACAAGTCTCACACTTCAGGATTCAAATCAGTTCTGTGTTTACGCTGTACGGCCGAAAGTATCTAGACACCATGTCAAAAACAAACTCTATTGAAGCAGAACAACAGACGCTCTTCTGGGAAGCTTCTCACAGGGCTTTGGAGTGCATCTGTGGGAATTTGTGCCCGTTCAGTCAAAAGATGACAGCATTTCTACGGCTTACGCTGTACGGTATACGCCGAAAGTATCTGGACACCTTGTGAAAAACAAACTGTATTAAAGCTGAACAGCCGCTCGTTTCAGAGGGTTTCTCACAGGGCTTTGGAGTGCGTCTGTAAGGATTTGTGCCCGTTCAGTCAAAAGATGACAGTGTTTGTATTTGTACGGCTGGACGCTGATTGATCAGTCGATGTTCCGGTTCATCCCAGAGCTGTTAAGTGGGACGTCATGTCTTTACAGAGCTCGCTCATGCTGGAACGGGAGGGTCCTTCCCTAAACTGTTCTATATGGCAAAAAGTATTCGGACGCCTGACCGTGAACTTGCCGGACGTCCCGTTTTAAAAACAGATAGTGAACACTGAGTGACCTCCTTCTGAGAAGGCTTCTCACAGGGCTTTGGAGTATGCCTGTGGGAATTTGTGCTTGTTCAATCAGCATGGCTTGCTAACGGTGGTCAGGAAAGTCTCGGTTGAAGCTCCGATTCATCCCAGAGTTGTCCAGGTCAGGGTCGAGCTATTCTTCATGTCTTTATAGAGCTTGATTTGTGCTGGAACAGGAAAGGTCCTTCCCTAAACTGGTATACATGGCAAAAAGTATTTGGACACCTGACCGTGAGCTTGTCGGACGTCCTGTTTCAAAAACAAATAGTGACAATGAGTGACCTCCTTCTGAGAAGGCTGTTCACTGGGCTTTGGAGTGCGTCTGTGGGAATTTGTGCCCACTGAGTCGCTCATGCTGGAACAGGGGAAGGTCATTCCCTAAACTGTTTCTGATGTTGGTCAAGAGACTCAGCTGACGTTCTGGTTCGTCCCAGAGATGTTGAGTGGTGCTTTGCTCAGGGCTCTGTGCAGGACGCTGGAGTTTCTTGGTTTTTAAACTGAGCTTTTCTTTATGTCTTTATAGAGCTCGCTCACACTGGAGGGGGAGAGGTCCTTCCCTAAACTGTTGCTGAAGATTTGGACTGATTTATTTGACCTGTTACTGATCGTCGTGGCTGAAAGTTTGTATATACGAAACTGAACAAATTTTCTCTCTGTGGGTTTCATTTGTATCCGGGTGTAAGATCACGGCGTGAGACGGATTGATTCTCATCTCACAGGTAACAGGTCCTATTGGGACGTAGCGCCGCCGTACTGCCACACCGCCGCCGCACCGCCGCTGCACCGCTGCTAGCTTTGTTCCGGTCCAGCGCTCAGGATTTTCTCCTCCCGCGTTTAATATCAGTGAACGGACGGAAGCTGAAGCTACGATTGTCTGACAGGAGACGGATGTTTCGCTCCGCCGCGGCGTTTGCATACCGAGCTCTCAGTAATGAGTTCTGCCGCTCGGGCCCCCGGGTTCACCGTGTCAGGTCGGAGGGGGGGTGGAACCGGGGTGGAACCGGGGTGGAACCGCGCCCCGCCGCCAAAATTAAATGTAATTTTCGGCTCGCCGGCGGAGTGGTGCATAAATCAGGACTTTTCATTTGCATGGGAGGCGTCCGGAACCGCCCGCTCTGTTCAACAATAAAGCCTGAGAACAAACTAATCTACACGCTACGGATAAACACCGGGGGTCAGGCTTTCACCCGGACCGGGATCACGCCGCTCCCGTCAGGCACGGGATTAAAAATCTAGCTCGGGGGGTCGCACCGCTTCCAATCGGAGAACAAGCCGAGGCGGACGGAATTAAACGCTGAAGTATGTGGACGCCCTTTTCAGTGTTGGATCACAAGGCTCTTTCCTGTGAGTGGGATGAATTGGAACTCTGATTCTGAGCCAGGCGTCCTTGCCAGACCTCACAAAAGCTCTTCAGATTGAATGGGCACAAATGCCAACAGGCACAGTCCAGAATCTTGTGTCAAAGAGACAAAAATGTTCAATGTAATAAATCAATCATATGAAGGAAATGATAGTAACAGTTTAGGGAAGGACCTAATTCCATTCCAGTATGACTGACCTGGGCCCTGCTCAACAATTTTGGGATGAACCGGAACACCGACGTCAGCGTCCAGCTGTACAACTTACAAATGCTGTAATCGTTTGACTGAACGGGCACAAATCCCCACAGACGTACTCCAAAAATCACACAGGGGTCACTCTATTTTACTAGGATGTCCAACAGGCTCGCAGTCCGGTGTCTGAATACTTTTAGCCACATGGGGTCTTTCCGAATCCATCGCAGCGCCAGCGGAATGGTGGGATTAGCTCACGCTGTCATCTTTAGACGGAACAGGCACAAATCCCCACAGACGTACTCCAAAGTCTTGTGAGCAGCTCTAGTTTACTAGCACCGGTTTTCAGAACGGGACGTCCGACAAGCTCGCAGGCAGGTCACGTGGGGTCGTTCCGAATCTATCGCAGCGCCAGTGGAATTATGGGATTAGCTCACGCCGTCATCTTTTGATAGAACGGGCACAAATCCCCACAGACGTACTCCAAAAATCACACAGAGGTCACTCTATTTTACTAGGACGTCCGACAAGCTCGCGGTCCGGTGTCCGAATACTTTTGGCCACTTTCTGTGCCAGCAATATGATGGGATTAGCACACGCTGTCATCCTTAGACTAAACAGGCACAAATCCCCACAGACGCACTCCAAAAATCATATAAAGGACACTCTATTTTACTAGGATGTCTGACAGGATCGCGGTCCAGTGTCCGAATACTTTTGGTCGCATGGGGTCATTCTCAATCCACCGCGGTGCCAGCGGAATGATGGGATTAGCACACGCGCCATCCAGCGATTGCAGCGGCCTCGGCTGAGCGGGTTCAGGTGAAGCTCCTCACCTCCGGAGGTAAAGAGATTATCCAGCGCCGGGATAATCCACAGGAAACGCCCGCCACTTCATCCGCCACGCCATGAGCTGGCAGAGCCGGGTACCGGGGGTTCAGGTGACCACGCCCTCGCCCTCGCCCTGTGATCTCCATCCATCAGTCTCCATCACGCCCAGCCGCAAACTCAATCAGACGCAAAACGGATGATCGGCTCATCTGATAGCAGCTGAATATTCCCATCAGCTCGACTTTCTCTCGCCGTCCACATACTTACGGCACGGCGGTCAGATCAAAGTGGCGTCCACATCAAAGCAGGAGACGCCGCCGCAAGAGGGATCTGACGTGGACGAAGCGGATCTGAACGTACGGCCAAACCTGGCCAAAAGTATGTGGACACCTGAGCTTCTGACCAGGCTTCTCTCTGAGGCATGTCTGTGGGAATTTGTGCCAGATGTTAACAGATGTCAGTCGACGTTCCAGTTCGTCCCAGAGCTGTCGGGCTCTGTTTTTAAAGTGAGCTGTTCTTGACGTCTCATGCTGGAACAGGAAAGGTCCTTCCCTAAACTGTACTATATGGCAAGAAGTATTTGGACGCCTGACCGTGAGCTTGCCGGATGTCACTTTTCAAAAACAAACATTATTAAAATTGAGTGACGTCCTTCTGACTTTGGAGTGTGTCTGTGGGAATTTGTACCAATTCAGATAGTAACAGATGTTGGTCAAGCATCAGTCGACGTTCCGGTTCGTCCCAGACCTGTTGGGCTCTGGCAAAAAGTATTTGGACGCCTGACCGTGAGCTTACCGGACGTCACGTTTCAAAAACAAACATTATTAGAATTGAGTGACGTCCTTCTGAGAAGCCTTGTGACAAGACTTTAGAGTATGTCTGTGGGAATTTGTGCCAATTCAAATGGTAACAGATGCTGGTCAAGTGTCAGTCGACGTTCCAGTTCGTCCCAGACCTGTCGGATGGGGTTTTTAAACCCAGCTTTTCTCCACGTCTCATGCTGGAATGGGAGGGTCCTTCCCTAAACTGTAATATATGGCAAAAAGTATTTGGACACCTGACCGTGAGCGTGTCGAATGTCCCGTTTCAAAAACAAAGTCCTTCTGACTTTGGAGTATGTCTGTGGGAATTTGTTCATCCCAGAGCCGTCCAGGTCAGTGCCGAGCTTTTCTTCATGTCTTTATAGAGCTTGCTTTGTGCACAGGAAAGGTTCCTTCCCTAAACTGTTGCTGATGTTGGTCAAGAGACTCAGTCGACGTTCCGGTTCATCCCTGAGCTGTCGAATAGGGCTGAGGTCAGGGCTCTGTGACCTCCTTCTGAGAAGGCTTGTGACAAGACTTTGGAGTATGTCTGTGGGAACTTGTGCCTATTAAATAGCACAAAGGAGCATTTGTATTGTCAGTCGGTGTTCCGATTCATCCCAGAGCTGTTGGGTGGGGCTGAGCTCAGGGCTCTGTGCAGGAACAGGAAAGGACCTTCCCTAAACTGTTGCCGCAAAAGCAGAAGCATGTGATGTCCTTCATACGATTTATATGAATTATTACACCTGTAATATTATTACAACTGCTTGGATTGTATATGATCACAAATGGCAAAAATGTAAATGTAAATATTCTTACTGATACACATGAAATCTAAAAATTAGCTGGGGCGTCCCAATAGTTTGGGGAGTGTCCATATAGTGTATGTGGATGCCACCTCGTTTTTGTGTTTGGCTAACGCTAACACGCCTATCACAACCCCCCGAAACCCACAGGCGCCCCCTAGTGTCCTGCCGAAAGCCTTCATAAGCGATTAAACGCTGTTTCAGGGGCGAGTCTGGGTCCAATTTTGTTTTGTCATGTCGCTCTTCTAAACTAAAGAAACGTTTGTTTTTTTGGCCTCAGTTTTGGAAGCTAATAAACGGTACGACAGCGGGACGTGAACACGCTCGCTAGGCCAATGCTGACAGATGCCGCGCCAGCGTTAGCGTCCTGGATTAACGACGGTGCTAATTCGTAGCGTTGAGAACGCGCGGCGGTAAAGCCGCTGATTTATTCCTCGGGTTTTACGGTTCTGCAGAGTCCCGTGTTCCGGCGGAGTTTTATGAACGGCGGCGGTTCGGACGCCGGCTGATCCGCGCGCACATCTGTGTGCAGTGTTAGCGAGGAGCTGGAACTATTAAAGTCCATATGGCGGGCGCGAGAGCGCTGGCGTCGACCGCGAGCGCCGCGTATGCTAACGACAATGGCTCACCGAAGTGAAGACATTAAGCATCAAATAATAAACAGGCTACGCGACCAAAAGTATTCGGACACCAGACCGCTCTGAGAAGGCTGCTCACAAGACTTTGGAGTACGCCTGTAGGAACTTGTGCCCGTCCAGTCCAAATATAACAGCATGACTCACACCTGTGACGTTACAGTCTCGGCTGATGTTCCGATTCATCCCAAAGCTGATGAGTGGGGCTGATGTAGTAACACTCCAGACTGTGGGGTCGGTCGCCCAACCTGCCGTCAGCACCGCTGGGGATTCGAACCCTGGATCATTAAGACATGAAGCCCTGACCTCAGCTCCACTCAACAGCTCTGGGATGAACCGGAACACCGACTGATCGATCAGCGCCCAGCCGTACAAATACAGTCATGTTTGGATGGAACGGGCACAAATTCCCACAGATGCAGACGTACTAGTGGCTGTTCAATCTGTTTTAATACTGAGCTCATGATCAGGCATCCAAATACTTTTGACCAAGTTCAGGTGTTTGAGCCACACCTATTTCTACCAAGCAAAGGCTACCAGCTTTGTAACAACAGTTTAGGGAAGGACCTATAGCTCTATAAAGCTCTATAAAGACATGAAGCCCTGACCTGAGCTCCACTCAACAGCTCTGGGATGAACCGGAACATCAACCGTACAAGCGCCGTCATCGGGCACAAATCCCCACAGACGTGCTCCAAAATGTTATGAGAAGCCTCTCAGAGGTGTGTGACCGTCATCCGTCGTTCGGTGGCTCCGTGTTTGGGCAGGTGGGCATCAGACGACGTGAGAAAAACACACAAATCAGGGGGGAGGCGGAGGGGCCCCGTGAGGCCCCGCGGGGCCCGGCCGACGCCCCGACAGGAAACTCATCCTTCATGGAGGAATTTTCATTCCCGCCCCGGACAGTCGAAGAATGAACATACGAACGCCGAGCCGGGTGGGGTGAGGGCACGCATTGGCATTCCGGCGGGCACCGTGAGAAGAATCCTGGTAAACGTTCAGCACCGCAAACACTCGTTAATCAGCCGGCCGGCACCATTAATCAAACCGTAATGAGACGCCGTCTTTGCTTTGGCCGGGCCGGGCCGGGCCGTGATGCCCACCCCCCCACCACCCCCACCCCACCCCCGCCCACGCGGGCATCACCGGACACAGAAGGAGCGTCCAGAACTCCATTAATCTTGGAGGAGCGACTCCACACACAGAGGTTCTATTGAGGGAGAGTAAACACGCCGGACATTTACACTGTCCGTATCTGTGTGGAGCGTCGGGGCTGTAATCACGCTGGGTACACACGACCTCGCAGGCTCGGGTTCGGACGTGCACCGTAACCACGGGCAACACAAACACGCCCACACACACGGGGCCGCGGCGGAGACAAGAGGAGCGAAAATACACAGACGGCAGCTTAAGCCAATCGGTTAGATTCTGTTACATCAGGTGGCGACTTCTCTGTGCCCATATAAACAGGGCTAGTTAGAGGCTAGACTCTCGGCCTCTAATACACTACATGTCCAAAAGTATTTGGACGCCTGACCATGAGCTCGGTAATAAAACAGAGCGACCTGTGTGTGATCTTCTCTGAGAAGCTTCATCTGTGTGTGGGAATTTGTGCCCGTTCCTGATGTTCCTGATGTTCCTGATGTTGGTGTTCCAGTTCATCCTAAAGCTGTTGAGTGGGGCTGAGGTCACAACAATACATGATGCACTAGATATCCTAAAGTATTTGGACGCCTGTCAGAGTGATCTCTATATGATCTTTTCGGCTGTTCTACTGAGAAGGCTTCTCACAAGACTTTTAAGTGGAGTACGACTATGGGGATTTGTACCCATTCCGAGTTTCTTTAAGCCGAGCTTTTGTTCACATTCTGAGACAGGACAGGTTCTTCCCTAAACTGTTTCCTGTACATGGCTGATTTATTACACCTGTTGTGGCTGAAACGGGTGAATCCAAGAGTTTGAAGAGGCGTCCAGATACTTTTGGCCATATAGTGCAT